>NC_061114.1:130157145-130169672 GCF_002878395.1 Capsicum annuum | reverse complement strand
TTAGACGTTGGAATGCACTATTTATTAGTCAAAGCCAAGCACCTCCTTTCTAGTACTCACCCAATTGAGAAGGAAGTTTGGAGCTTATGAATTTAATCTTTGAGTCCTACTGTCGAGCATTTTACCAGGAGAATACACCAAGTCGACAAAAATTAGTAATGTTCCTCACATGATGAACCCGTCAAAACACCAAACAATTGCATTTTGAGGTCCATAGTTGATATGACATCGTATATACTCAACACCTTGAGCTATCTGAGTAGTAAGTAGTTATCATTATATCAGCCAAGTTAAGAGTTTTTGAACTATGAAAGAGATCTACAGAGGAGAATGGAGATAACTATATTTGACTTAAACATAGATTATTTCAATTAAAGTAGTGAACTAAATGAAATCTTCAGAAGGATCATCTGCACCAAAAAGTCAGGAAAAATTTGTAGGTAATATAAATTTTCCAATGATTTGATGAATCATTGATAGATTATCTTATAGACAAGAAAATTTAAGATTTTGAAGAAAGCAAACAACTTTTAACCATACAATACTAAAATCAGTATGAATAAACTTTTAACCAAAAGGGTTACACGACAATTCAATATTATATATAAACCCCTGCAAACAATAAAAAGTAAAAGGTTTTTCCTGATAGAACTTTCAAAACACACATTCGATGTGTCAAACGTAGTTAAACTTCAAATTAGAATTATCGTAATAAGACACAATCACTATAGTTAAATTAATGAGATAAATTTGACGTGAAAATTAGTTAATATTAATAGATATTATAACGTTAAATATATTTCAAAATTCGTAATTGAATTTAGCTAATAATAGGTCAGGATGTTTCCTAAAATTACGCCACATGAATTATTATGTACATATATTTAAATAATAATATTTTAAATGTAAATAAATTAATTTATCATTTTAATTAATAATTATTGTGCTTTGAAATCTATGAGAATACAAATAATCAATTAATTGATTTTCCGTAATCAATTGTATTCTTATTACAATTTTTGAAATTAGTATTGCTACATAAGGATAGTTTTTGTGTAATAATGATTTTTATAATCAAAGTAATTGTATTAAATTAGGTAACAATTATTTACTATAATTGTTATGAAACATAAAGTAAATAAGAAGAAAAGAGAGGAAAGAGAAAAAGTGATTATTATTTCTCTTGAGGATTCTTGAGGGTAAATTACAATGAAAGAAAACCTTTTATTTATGGGGGAAAACTAACCTTGGGTCTAACTTTTCCATAAATAGATATTCACTATATATGGTAAAGTAGACATCCACTATATATGGTAAAGTAGATATTCACTATATATGGTAATATATTTATAACACTCCCCTTTGAATGTCTAATTGATAGATAATGTGCCTCATTAAAACCTTACTAGAAAAAACCCAATAGAAAAAAAATCTAGTGAAGGAAAAAGAGTACACATCTCTAACAATATGCATATAGGTTGCCTCATTAAAAATCTTACAAGGACAATCCAGTAGGACAAAACCTCATAAGAAAGAAAGAATACAACGCGTATTAACTCCCCCTGATGCGAATATCCTTGAAATTTTGCATCCCGATCTTGTGCACCATCTTCTTGAAAGTTGTAATTGAAGGAGACATAGTGAATAAATAAGCCACATTGTCGCTTGAACGAATTTGTTGCACGTTAATATCACCAATTTTTTTGTAGCTCATGCATGTAGAAAAGCTTTGATGAGGTGTGCTTCTTTCTATCTCCTTTTATGAATTCTCCATTAAGATGTGCTATGCATGCTGCATTATCTTTGTGTAAAATTATGGGTACATTGTCGCATTTCAAACCACATTTTTCTCGAATAAGATGTATTATGGACTTCAACCATACACATTTTTGGCTTGCTTCATGAATAACTATTATCTCAGCATGGTTCGATGAAGTGGCTAGATAGACTACTTTGTATATTTTCAAGATATGACAGTATCCCCACATGTGAACATATAGCTTATTTGAGATCAAGCTTTATACATGTTAGATAAGTACCCAACATCAGCATAACCAACAAGATTGGGACTACAATCTTTAAAAAAAATAAGCTCATATGTTTGATCTTATTTTGAAGTCTTCCAGTAGGAGTAGAACTATACCTTGCTAACAAATTGAGCGAAAGGCTATATTGGGTCTTGTAGTATTTTACAAGATACATTAGTACACCAAATGCACTAAGATATATAACCAATTCAATTTGGTATATTTCTTATTCCAGCAAATAATCTATTACTTTTGAAAACTCTCCAGGAGTTTCAATAATATTCAAGCTATAATCTCATACAATATAACAATTATAAATAAGTTTTCCAGAAACTTTTATATGCTTCAAACATTTTGAATCCTTAAATAAATTTTCATATAAATTTTGTCAAGTGACAATATTCAGCATTTCATGCGTGACATCTTCAAGTGTCTGGACTGTAAATCAAATAAGTTTTATGCTTATCAAGATGCATCCTTTCACGTTACTTGATAAATATTTCTACGTTAGGATGCTTAATAAATGTAGAATTCAAATCCTCGCAATCTTTTACAATATTGCGTCAATATTGTATCAAAGATATATATCGGTTCACAATGAGACATAACATTTTGAGATTTCATCACTTCATTATTTTCAGGTACTTTAACCTCTCATAAGGTTTCATGAAGTGTTATGTCACAGACTCTTTAAGAGAACATTGCCTTCTTATTATGATTATTTGCTCCTTATTTTTTTCAAGGGTTATTTCATTAGGAACTGATTGGTCTACCATGCTTCACACATGCATAGACTTTGTCCTTTAGAAACATAAAATAGGAGTACTTGCAGCTTAAATATGAGATGCTTTCGACATTTGACTTGAATTATATTTTGAATGAGGATATGATGATAATTCCTAATATATTTCATAGCTGTTTATAATCTCCCCCTTATGTTAAGAAAACTAAAATACATCCTCCATCTTATTTGAGGAATCCATCTTTGTGAAGCATGGTATATTCATTAGTAGTATATCGCACATCAAAATTATTACATGGATAATGTTTGGTTCCTGACTCAGAACCAACTTTGTGGGGAAATTAATCAAATTTATTGGTTTGATGCATACAAGTACTTTTGTATATAATATATCATATTTCAAACAAATACATGAAGTATTGTTCTCATTAGCAATAGTTCAGCTATTTATCAAAGGCATTCAATGCTAAAGTATCATTACCAATATAAATTGTCTTGATTAATTACACAATCTGAAACTATGCTCTTAACTCAATTTTATCGAGCAAGCAAATTTATGAATGTCAAATTGTAGGTTGACTAGAAATCCATATACGATCATCTTATATAGATGCATCTTAATATATATCACATGATAGGTGAATAAGCCCTTATTCACCTTTTATACTTTTCAGATTTTAAGAGATCCAATCCCAAAATTAGTTGGTCCAACCAACTTATCATGAGAACAAGCAACATAAAAAGTAATGAAGAATTTTTTAATTCTTCAATATAAATTCAATACTCAGCATGCACATCTTGGGGATGTCGCAATCATCCATATCAATTTATGAACTTTTATTCTAGAAAACTCCAAGTTTACCATGACATGTATCTTTTACTTTAGTAAATTTCAAATTTACTATTACATGAGTAAATTTCAAATGTACTACTTTAGAAGTAGATTTCAAAATAGTTCTTCTCAATTATTCAGCCCCTTTCAGAGGTGAGTTGTGATACCCATCACAATTATGTGCACGTTTGCATTAATAAACTTCTCATTTCCCAGAAATAGAATATAATCATGCCTTAGACCTATCAAATTATTATAGCTTATAACATCTTTCATGATATTGCTACTTTAGGAGCAAATCGAGGCATACATATAATGTAGAGAATTTTTTCTTTAACATATCTCATAGTCATAATAAGCGTGTGAAAATATTATCACTTTTGATGATTATTATCATATTTTTCCTTCACGCTTATATTCGTACATTCAATCACTTGTCTTTTTTCAAACATATTATGCACTGCTACCACATTCACTTCTGAGAATGGAGCATATTCAATAAGACATGTCTCATGGCTTTTTAAAAACACCCATTATTTTGTCTTAGCCATCATAATATCATTAATATGGTATATTGAGAGTTAAATTCAATATCTTATCCATATAAAAAGGCGTCTTAGGCTATAACTCGATGGAACTTGAACATAATATCTTATCATCATGGTACATTGGTACTTTTAACCCAATGTCTTACCCCCTTAATGAGATGAGATTTAAATTCATCATTATATCTTTCAACAATATTGTTTCTTCATGAACAAAAATTCAATAATAATAAATCATTAGTAGCAAAAGACAAATAACATAAGAAATCACTAACCTTGAAATTACCTTTAGATTTATAATCTCACCTTATTTTGGCAGAGTCTCGTGCTGATAGCGTGTTATGAAATATAAAGCAAATAAGAAGAAAAGAGACGAAAGAAAGAGTGATGATTATTTCTCTTGAGGATTCTTGAGAGTGAATTACAATGAAAGAAAACCCCTTTATTTTTAAGGGAAAACTAACCTTGGGGTTCCTAACTTTTTCATAAATAGACATTCATTATATATAGTAAAGTAGACATCCACTGTATTTGATAAAGTAGACATTCACTATATATGGTAATATATTTATAACAATAATCAAATTGTTTATCTTATATTGAGGTAAAAATTAGTTAACATTGACAATTATTGAATTAGTAAATAAATGGGTCAAAATCATTTTTCCTCCCCAACTTTGTCTTAAAAATCAAACTCCCCCTCAACTTTGAACAATAATCACACTCCCCCTTTTATCCTAATTTACTTTTTAAAATTTCTATTTTACCCTTTATCATCTATTTTTTTAACTTCTTTAAAATCATCATATTTTCATTTTAAAAAAAATTCATATAACAAAATTTTCATAAAAACATAAACATTATCTTCTAGGAAAAAAAGTAAGAAATACTAATTAAGTATATAAGTTAATTAGGGCTGTTCAAAATCGAACCGTATCCGATAAGCCATCCGCAAAATTAACTTATTGGCTTATTGATATTGGCTTATCGGATAAATGGTGAACGAATTAAATTTTTTTAATTAATGGCTTATTGGTGTGGGGGTGGATTATACAATTTTCTCATTGGATAAACCGTTAACCCGTTAAGAATTACCATATATACTTATATTTTTCACCTAGATATATAAAATATATCTTATATTATATTATATTATATTATGTTATGTATCCATATTTAGAGGAACTGCTTTTATAAAGGTGATTAAGAACTTTGCAGAGAAGAAGTGTAGAAAGAACTTCATTATATCTGTAAACATTAATCACTTAAGTCAATATCAACAACAACAACAACAAACCCAGTGTATTCCCACCTAGTGGGGTCTGGGGGGGAGGGGGTAAGATGTACGCAGTCCATACCTCTACCTCCAAAGAAGTAGAAAGGCTATTTCCGATAGACCCCCGGCTCAAGTCACGAGATACCACACAAAGTCATAGTAAAGCACAGTACTAGATTACATAACATACATACTGCACCCATAAGTATTAGAAAACAGAGGAAAGCACACAGATTCGTAATAAAACATGGAACACGGAATCATAACAAGAATAAAACCCCCACCAAGTAATTCCCTACACTAGCGACCCAAACCAGCCCTATTCTTCTGCCCTAATTCGCGTCCTCCAGACCTTCCTATCTAGGGTCATGTCCTCGGTAAGCTGTAACTGCTCTATGTCCCGCCTAATCACCTCACCCCAGTACTTCTTCGGCCTACCCCTACCCCGCCTAAAACCATCCAACGCTAGCCTCTCATACCTACGAACCGGGGCATCCATGCCCCTCCTCTTCACGTGTCCGAACCATCTCAATCGGGCTTCCCGCATCTTGCCCTCCACTGGAGTCACACCAACCTTCTCCCGGATAGTCTCATTCCAAACTCTATCCCCTCTAGTCAGCCCACACATCCAACGCAACATCCGCATTTCTGCCACCTTCATTTTTTGGATGTGGGAGTTCTTGACTGGCCAACACTCCGCTCCATACAACATGGCCGGACGGACTACCGCCCTGTAAAATTTGCCTTTCAGCTTGGGCGGCACCTTCTTATCACACAACACCCCCGACGCGAGCTTCCACTTCATCCATCCCGCCCCAATACTGTGCGAGACATCCTCGTCAATCTCCCCGTTACTCTAGATCACGGACCCGAGATACTTGAATTTATTTTTCAAGGAATTCATCATGGTGAACAAAATTTTCTTCTTCTATTAGGCTACAAATTAGAGTTTCTAAGATAAGAAAATGAATATCTTCGTTTAGAGGAATGCATTTGATAATAGTTATTATAGTTTTTTCAGAGAGAAAGTATGTATAAAAATTCATGTTAGATATTCTCGAGATAGAAAATCAGGCAAAGAATTTTCACTATCCTTTTTATATTGTATTTCATAATCAAAAGGGGCTAATTGATCTTGCCATTGCGCAAATATTAATTTAGAGGCATCATGTTTGAAGTCTTTATTAAACATAAATTTGACGGATTGAGCATCAGTTCTAATTATAAATTTTTGGTTATACAAATCATCTTGGAATTTTAAAACGTATTTTACAATAGTTAACATTTCATAGGCTACCGTGCGTATTTTTTCTGACTTTCCGTCCATTTACCTGAATAAAATTGAATCAAACATTCGATTTTCGTTTGGGGATTAACTTGTTTAAGTATTCCGCCATATCCAATATTTGAAGCGTCAGTTTCAACAATTTTTAACCAGTTAGGGTTTGCAAGAGAAGTACAAGGAAGGGTTTGAACTCCGTTTTTAATTAATTTTACTAAATTAGTGTGTGCTTGAGTCCAAGGAGTTTTGTGATCCTTTTTTAGTCTATAATATAAAGGAGCTAAGTTTCTAGACAAATTTTCATAAAAAGGGAAAATATAGTTAAGACTACCGAGGAACCTTTGAAGCTGTTTTTTATCAGTAATAATATCAGGAATTTTTTTAGCAAATTCTAGAACTCGTTGTATAGGTTCAATAGAACCTTGAGAAATATTATGTCCTAAAAATCTAATATTTGTCTGAAATAAACTTATCTTTGGTTTAGAGATGACTAAGCCGTTTCGAATAATTATTTGTTTAAACGTATACAAATGTTTAAAATGAGACTCAAGGGTTTTTGAAAATACTAAAATATCATCAATATAGACAATGATAAAGTCCATATAGAGATTAAAAATGTCATTCATAATATTTTGAAATTCGAAAGGAGCATTCTTTAAATCAAATGGCATGACATTCCATTCATACTGTCCAAAAGGGACATTAAAAGCAGTTCTATAGGTATGATTTTTATCAATTTGAATTTGCCAATATCCAGATTTTAAATCAAATTTAGAAAATATATTAGCATCATATAATCTGGAAAGTAAGTCCTTTTTATTCGGTATAGGGTATCAAATTCATTTTTAAAACTTTATTCAGAGGTTTATAGTTTATAACTAGTCGAGGTACTCCTCGTTCCTTTTCAGCAGAATTATTGACATAAAAAGCAGTACAAAACTAAGAAGATTTTGAGGGTTTTATAAGACCCTTTTGTAAAAGATTATCAATTTTTGTCTTACAGAATTCCACTAACTCTGTATTCATTTGACAGGATCGAGATTTTGTAGGAATCTTTTCTTCACTAAAGTCATTTTCATAAGGAAGAGAAACAATATGCTTCTTTCGGTTCCAGAAAACATTTGGATGATCCGCACAAATATCAAGAATCAATTGATTAGAAATTATTTTTATTTTTTCTTGGACTTTTACTGATTTTAAAGTATCAAAAATATTAATACTCATTAGTTCCAATTGTAAAAAATTAATTTATTTTTGTTTCATATTAATAAGGGTATTTATATCTCTTGTTACAGGATGAGTAACAAAAGGATAAGAGATTTGTTTATTCTTATAAGTAGCCTTAAATCCATTTACATCAATATGTGTATAAGGATAGATAGCATTTATAAAAGGTGTTCCTAAGATAATAAGAAGATATAACTGATTTTTTACTACAAAGAAGAAATGAGGAATGCAGACTTTATCTCGACATATATGAGTATTTGGTAATTTATAGTTGATATCAAGAGTATGACCAGATGCAGATTTTACTATGTGAGTAGTTTTTTCAAAATACCTGGTTGGAATTAGTCCTTCTTGAATACAACTAACATCAGCACTACTATCAATCATAGCAACATTAGTGACAGAAAATTCCTTATTTATCAAAATAGTGCAATTTATATACCATTTATGAGCTGTAACTATTTGCATCATCCCCAAGAAATAATCCCTTTTCAAATCTTCTGTTGGACTAAGTTTATCAATTTAATCATTTTCAGAGTATTCCAAATCCTTATCTTTTCCTTTTGAGGTAAAAGAAGTTTCAGAGATTTCAATAATCTTTTCTTCAATTTTCGAAATTCTATGATCGGAGATCATCTGATTTTGTTTTAAGGAAACAATTTCCCTTTTCATTTGTTCAACTTCGATTTTTAAATCATTAAAGGTAGTATCTCTACCTGGGGTTTTACTCAATGCAAGACGTCGATTAACTTCGGCTAAGGAATAAGACATGTGATGATTATCAAAAGAGTTATCTTTAGAAATACTAGTATTAGCAGAAATTTTTTGAGTAGCAAAATTAAGGATTTTTTTATGCAGTTTTTCATCAGTAACTTCTTTTAGTAATTCGAGAACATTTCAGCAGTAAGAGTTTGAACATTTAAATCAAGATCTTCGAATTGCGCTTGAAGTTTATACATCATTTCATCACAATTGCAAACATCATTATCACAGTCATTACATTTATTAACCTGATCGAGCTCACTATCAGAATTAGGTAATTCAAAATCATCTTCAGATGTAGAATCAGATTCGGAATCAGAGGTATATAAAAAATTATAAACTTGGTCATGAACTTCTTCAGAAAGTCGTAAGGACTTGAGTTTTTGTAATTTGCAGTTTGGAGCTATATGACCATACTGGTTACACTTATAGCATTTAATTTTGGCTAAATCTCTTTCAGATCTATTTTTCGTGAATCTGGTAGACTTACGAAAGGATTTTCTAGTTTCACGTTCTTCCTTGGTTCTATGCCTAGAATGTTTATTTCTATAGGATTTATTAGGCTTGGAATATCTTTGGGGTTTTCGTACGAAGGGTTTCCATGCCAAATTGCTCACAAAAGTCTCCTAATTGGGATTTTTCTCTGAGCTTATCAAGTTTAATTTGTCTAGCTAATTTCAACTCGTTGCAAAGGGCTAAGCCTTCTTGAGTACAAGCTACAATAAGCTGACTATAAGTTTTTTCTGAATACTAGACTTCTCCATAAGATCCTCTAAGAGATTTTCTAACTCTTTCAGCAAATAAAGGTGGAAAGCCATCAATGAATTTAGCTTTCCAATGGTCATACTTACTTTCGAGTAAATCCATAACCCTACTAAGAAAGGTATCTTAATACCATCTAAATTCGCCTAAGTGTTTACATTTTAAACCATTAAGAAGGGTCCTAATGTTTTCATACTGATTAGTAAATCTTCCTCCAAAATGTTCAATAATTGTAAGCATAAGGGTATAGATAGCTTCTGAACGTCCTGCCCGAAGAGGTCGGCCTAGATTATCTTTCCCGGGTTTATCATTGGTGGCATTAAAAATAACCTCGCGTTTATCATCGTCCAAGAAATTATCCCACCAGCCTCGAAGTTGGCCAGTAAATCCCGCAACAATCATTTTACAAATTGTTGGGTCGGTGCGATTGGCCCGATTTTCTAGCGAAGCAGTGGCTGTGACAATAGTAGCATACATGGACATACGATGGATAAGAATAGAGATTTGTCGGGTACATATCTCAATCAATAATATAATATATTTTTTTTAAATTAGCTTTTGTAAACTAAAACTAAATTGCGTCACAGAAGTTGAAAAAGTATACATACATACAAATAATTTTTTTGCTTTGTTGTAACCCACGACTTAACAAAATTATGATATTCTTTGTGAAGAATTTATATGCACAAATTAAATAATACTAAAAGCAGTTGCAAATGATAACTTTAAAAATCAAGGCCCACCTTTATTTGGTTTCGTAACAACAACTTTGTTTATGACAAAATTAATGCTAAGATCCAATTATATTAACCAACAATTAAAGTTATGTAACTTAATTTTATTTGCAAAATAGTATCTCGTTTCTACCAAATTTTTTAACATAACAGAAGGAAGCAATAACATGGATAATTGACACAAGCATATGGAAAAGAAAGTTGGTAACAAATTACCTGGCGTAATTCTTACCTTATTATTGCCGTGTCCACTTTAATTAATTAGAGACTCGTGCTGATAACGTGTTATAAAACAAGAAAGAATAAAGAAGAAGAGTAGAGAGAATAGAGAGAGTGATTCTTATTTCTTCTCTTGAGGATGAAAGATCATAAGATTGTCAATACAATGAACAAAATCCCTCTATTTATAGGAAAAATTTACTCCTAGTTTGAGTAAAAGACGGATGCTTCAAATCCTAGTAGATATCAAAGTAGATCTTGATAGATCTTGATAGACATTCATTATAATGTAAATACATTTATAACACATCGATAATTATCCAAATTATAGTTATGTTACTGCACAATAAATATTTTAATTTCAAAAGCAAATAAGTTACGTGTTGCTAAGAAATTGAAATATTTGTAGTTTTATCACATAATAAATAATTATTCACGATCCAAAATCGGGATCATGATGGCATTGTAATGAACCTCGTACTAATATTTAGAATTTTCAATGTTTTGACTATTTTGCCCCAATCTGATTTATGAGTTACGAGAATGGTTGACACGGTCCTCGATGCATTCGACAGTATTTTATTTGAAAGGAAAGGATTGACTTCGGTCAATATTTTGTGATTTGAGTCTCATATGAGGTTTCTAATAGTTTCATTAGATTCGAAACATCAACTTTGAATTGGTTCAGGTTCAGAACCTTTATTTGTATTTTGACCTTTTGTTTGAAAAGTAGTGTAATTTGGCCTAAAAGGGTTCAAGGGTTTTTTTTTTATAAAAGACCTTTTTTCACAAATCTGACGATTCCATAGGATCTGGAATATGTTTTATGATATATTTACTATTGGTTCATGTTCATAGTGTTGACACCTAATTTTTACCTCCCCAAAACAAATTAAAGTTCAATTTCAAGTTTCTTCAATTTTAAAATATTTATTTTATTTGGGTAAAAAATTTTTAAAGTATTTATCTAAGCAATTTTGTCATTTTAAGTAGCGATTATACATTTTCGTATTCGTATATACGAAATCGTATAATTTTATTACTTAAATAATTATTTTATAGAAAATTAGATTTTAATCATGGGTTATTTTGAAAATTAATTCAAATGGTTAAAATCTTGATTTAAATATACTTTGTTCTCAAAAATAGTTTATTTTGAAAATATGTGTTTGACTTTATTTAATCCAGAAACTCGGATTAACTGATTGTTAACTTGTTTTGAATTTTGATTTAATTTAGTTGATTCATTGAATTTCTCCATAATTAAAATTAATTAGACCACAATTATAATACAATTGACAAATTAAATTACAATTTAACTAGATTTTAAATTAAAAATACCCCAAACCCTCCTAACTCTAATTCAGTCCACCCAGTCTTCACTAGGCCCAATTCCTATCAGCCCCAACACAAAACAACAACTCCCATCCCTTAAGTAAACCCACCCCAACAAGCCTAAATAAAAACAACAGCATCAACAGGGCCATTCAAAGCCTGACCCGGCCGAAATATCCATTTTAACCTTTCCTCCTTTATCTGCGACAACACAACAAAAATAACAGCTTCATCCCAACAGCGTTTAATGTACAGCTTCCACAACGGCAAAACCTGATGTACAACATGCCAGCAATAGCGAACAACAACGACATCGTCGCGTAGAACACAACAAAACGCCGACTCCAACAATTTCAGCATCAACAGTAATAGCAAGTCAACAATGGCAAAATCCCCTAGCCACCCTTTTTTTACCAATTTACCCTCTCGTACAGTCGTTCATGGCTAAAATTCAGAAGGCTTTCATCTTTTTCAGTTTGTGATTCACTAATTCGGGCAGAAATTAATTCGCCCCTTTTGAACAATAAAGTTAACGTCCCTTTTCTTCACCTCTCCCATTGATTCAATTCAGTTCAAGGACAATTTGTAGGGGGGTGCGCGGATTTGTAGGTATAATAGATTTTGTACATTCATTTGTAGGGAATCTATTTTTATTTTGTGCGTGGATGTTATCTTTTAATAATTTACTTTTCTCGTAAGATATATTCATTAATTATTTTATCCTGTAGTAATTACAGAGTTACAAATTCTTGTATAATAATTTATCCTATCTGTGCTATAATAT
>NC_061114.1:129806732-129826575 GCF_002878395.1 Capsicum annuum | reverse complement strand
ATCCCCAATTATGTGATAACTAGTGCATGCCAAATGTTTGTTGAAATACCTTAGTGAATGTATTATGATAAGTTGCATGCATTTGTATCCATGGGTATTCCTTATTGAACAACTATGATATATTAGTATGCATACCCTATACATTTACATGTTTATGACATTCAAGTGATTGATGAGATATCATATGGATTGTGTTATGAATAAAAGTCCATTGTCATGATATTCAACTGTGGTCCTGTCTTATTTATTTATACTATCGAGTCCTGGAGTATTTATACCCAAAAACTTAGCTGCTTGTCTAGAGCCAAGTCAGTCTTAAGATAATCTCAGTCGTGCTATGATGCGTAGAATTCAGTCAGTGATAGAACATTAAGAAAATCTCAGTAATAGTTCAATCCAGTCTTAGTATTCAGTCTAATCAAGCTCAGTACTTAGTTCAGAGTTCACTAAAGCTTAGTAAGTCACAGGACTCAGTCACATTAAGACAAAGTATAAATTATAAGTATTCCGTTAGATAACAGAACCAAATGAACTTAGCCAGATCAGTAAAGAAATATAAATAGTAATAGATTTAGCTCAATCTAAGTTCAGTTACGAATAAGTTCAGAGTCCTTCAGTTGGGATAAGGAACTAGCAACAAGCGAGTGCAGGGATGATGGCTTTCCCATTAGAGAAGAAGAGTCGTTAGTAACAATCCCTGAACTCCAGAACTACGAAGCCAGCTCAGGACCAGGAGTCACCCGTTAGATTAAGGCTTAACTATCATACTACTTAGTCTTGACTGTCTATTCAGGGTTACCCATTAGAGAGGATTGACCATAGCAGATGTCTTTACCCGTGGTATGGTTTTGACACCCTTCCAGCTGTGGTTACAGGTTGGACCCCACTAGATCAGATTCAAGACATGTCGATTAAGTGAGAGCTCCCACAGTTACAACCACAGTTTCAATCTCAATCTTCATAATAGAAATTCAAAAATTCAGGACTGTCAGATACAGTCACTCAGCTCAGTAAGGAACTTAGATAGTTCCACAGATTCATAGACCACCCACTAGATATGCCTGGTCTCAAATAAAGTAAGTCAGTATCAGTACCAACAGATCCAGAGATCACCCATTAAATAGGCTTGATCTCATTCTTAGTTATTCATATCACTATCAATAGATTTATAGATCACCCACTAGATAGGATTGATCTCAAATTTCTTCATTCATTATTCTTATCAGTATGCTCAGAGATCACCCGCTAGATAGGCCTGGTATCTAATATAGTCAGTTAGCATCAGTAAACTCAAATTTCAGTTTTAGTATCTTCAGATACTTTAGAATCTTAGTATGTTCAGAATTCTCAAATTGACAGTATATTCAGTATCAGCTATCAGATTCAGTCCCAGTATGCTCAGTCCCAGTATGCATAATATGTTCAGTAGTTATAAATTCTCTATGTATGCTAATCCAGCTCTTGCATATCATTCAGTTAGTTATTGATCATGCATATAGCCCTTGCATTTAGTCTTACCTCATCTAGCATGCCATTACATTCCCACATACTGATTGCATATCCATTTTTTGCGCTATGATGTTTAATATCATAGGTTCAGGCGTACTAGATCCAGAGCATCCATAGCAGTTCTATTTCAATCAGTTGCAGTAAACCCAACATTGAGTCCTCTTCATTCGAGGATGATCTCTTTTTTATTATTATATTAGATTCAGCTTATTTTAGTAGATGGAGTAATTTGGGGACATGTCCCATCAACTCTAGAGTTCAAATAGTTAGAGGTTTTTTGGATAGATGTATAAGTATTTAGTTTTCAGATTTGTGCACTTTAGATGTTTTAAATCTTATGGAAAGTTTTCGCTAGTTTTTTGCAGTTATTATAATATATTATAAAGTGCTCAGGTATAGATATCAATAGAGGGTTAGCTTGTGGTCGTCCTTCGGGATCATGAGCATCATGTGGCATTCCGGTTATAGAATGTTGGAGCATTGTAACTTGGTATCAGAGCCTAAGGTTCAATAGAGTCCTAGAAAGTATGAAAGTTGTATCTAGTAGAGTCTTGTACATGGGTGTGTCATGCGCCACATTTATGTGCAGGAAGCTATAAGATATGTTTAGGAATAGTCTCCCTTCTTTTAGGATTCATGTCATACAAGTGAGCATTAGATCAAGTTAATCCTTAGTCTAATCCATTTCTTTCTTCTATTTACAGAGTATGACTCCTTGTAAAGCCAATGCCCATAGGGATGCTAACAAACTACCTCAACCCATAGATCTTTCGAGTGAGAATGTGTCACATGTAGAGTTCCAGGTAGCTTTTCAGGCGCTAGCCCAAGCTGTGATGACTAATGTTCAAGGGAATCATCAGGTTACAGACCCATCTTAGCAAGATAGGGATTCAGCCCCAACAAGGATAAATTTTTTTATGAGAATGAACCCGCCAAAATTCTTTCGGTTAGTAGCAGGTGAGGACCCATAGCTTTATCTTGAGAAGTTAAAGAAGATCACCTAGATTATGCATATTTTTGAGAAGGAGAGTGTTGATTTATCATCCTATAGGTTGAAGGATATTGCTCATGATTGGGTAATGATGTGGAAGAACAGTAGAGAAGAGGATGCATTCCCCATGACTTGGCAAGTATTTTAGGATGCCTTCTTAGAAAAGTTTTTCCAACTAGAGAGGATAAAAACTAAGGTACAAAAGTTTATGAACCTATGACAAGGCTCCATGAAAGTAAAGGAGTATTGCCTTAAGTTCAACCAGTTACTAAATATGCTACAAACTTGATAGCTTGTACTAGAGAGAGTATAAGTAAGTTTGTGACTGGTGTATTTGGGTTGATATTGAATGAGTGTAGAACTGATATGGTCAATAGAGACATGGATCTTTCTAGGTTAATGATGCATGCTCAGTAGATAGAGGAAGATAAATCTAAGGAGAGAGAGAGATCTAATACAAGATCCAGAATAGGTAGTTACAACTTTTATCAGGCAGGGTCACAAGGTGGTAATCGTTCTTAGCATAGCCTGAAGTTTTCAGTCTCAGCTCTATCCTCAGCTAGTTTACCCACACCAAAGTTTAGGGATGTCAGTCATGATAGGGCACCAACCTCTAAAACCTAGGAAAGTACCAGTAGTATTCGTACCTATTTTCTTTGAGGAGAGTGTGGAAAGAATCATCTAGGTGTGTGTAGAGCAAATAGTCAGGTATGCTTTGGATGTGGTAAGACAGGCCACAGGATACGGTAGTGTAGAGTGCTAGCTCAGAGGGGTAGAGAATTGCATCATCAGGGTGCCACTTTTGGTACCAATAGTGGTCAGCGTCAGAACAGACTTTAAGCACTTCAAGCTTGCCATGATCAAGAAAGTTTCCCTAACATAGATTTGGGTACGTCATGAGTCTTGTATCTTCATGATATGCATTGTTAGGTCCTTTTCTCCCGTTTGAGCTTAAGTTTTTAGCATGAAATAGTCAGTAGAGCCAGTAATTCAGTTTAGCAGTCTGACAGTCAGATTAGTATAGTTTGTTTTCTTATCTTTTCATCTAATCATGCTATCAAAAATCTCAGGCATGCAAATACCAAGATCAAATATTCTAGTAGCTGCGAGTATAACTCAGTTCATGCATCATGCATTTGATTCAGATCCCATATAGTTAGTTATGACCCAGTTCATAGGTGTATTGTGCATCGCCTCTGTTTTCTCAAGTACTTTGGTAAAGTAAGTGTAGTTAAAGAGACATAGTGTCCGAAGGGGAGATACCCTATAACTCCCCAATGTTTTCAATTCCTAAAACCCATTCAGTTTTATGCTTAGATTCTCATAACAAGCTTTGCATCAGTTATCATTGCATAGTCAGTCATGCTTTCAAGAGTCAGTTCATTCAAATATTCATGCATTAGATATGTATGTTCAGTAGAAAATTTTAGTTCATCAGTGTATTGAGTCATGCATGCATGAGAGCAACTCAGTCAAGTATCCGTACATTAGATATGCATATTTATTATGAGAATTCAACTTCTGAATAATTTCAGCCGTGTATCCCATGCATCAGATATGCATGTTCAGAATAAGAACTCAAAATATTAATATTTCCAGTTGCATAGTCATGTTTTAAATGTTATCGTCCCTCAATTAATCTCGGCTGATCTGTTCTCTTAGCCTAACAAGCGACATTCGAGGACGAATGTTCCTAAGGGGGAGATATTATAATACCTCGAGATTTCCAACCAATAGTAGAACAATACTTCAATCTCATGAGAAATAAATTCTAGTTATTTGGTAGTTTTATGATCAAGGTTGATGTGTATTAAGGTCTCAAATATGTCCTAGATATTAGATGACTCAAAACATTCCTTATCGATTGAATTCTTGGGAAGGATATTGCTATAGTCAACTTCAAATGAGAATATCTCTCATTATACTATGAATTTTTGATCTTATAACCCACCAACAGATAGATAACTGAATTATCTTTCTAATGATACAAATTTTTCCCAAATCCAATATCGAAACAAAAAGTTATACCCATTTTACTACAGCATGTCAGCCTGGAAACTGAGCAATGACCTGTCTGACGGCTTATCACATTTCTAATGACCTGTATGATGAATTATCACATTTTTGATGACCTGTCTGATGGATTATCACATTTTTGATGACTTATTAAACATGTCATCATGCTTAAACAGCAACCTATCAATTCCAGCTCCTTGGGGATGACCTGGGCTGACGGGCTATCACAGATCTGATAGCTTATTAGCCTTGGTCATCAGCCGAGAATTTCAGCAACTGGAAAGTGGTTTTGTCGGGGTATTTTTAACTTTTCCTTCATATTCTACGACTTAAATCATCAAAACCATGTACATAACCATCATAAATCAGTTATAAAAACCCTTAAATCCTCTCCACTCTCAAGAATAAGAAAATTAGGGTTTCCTCTCAAGATCATCTCCCAAGAACAAGATTCAAGCTCTCCTTCAACAAAACCAAGAAATTATCATTCGCAATTCAACAACCTTTAAGAAAAGACATTCTTTTTTAATATTCAAGCGTTTGAGGTATGTTAGATGTTGATTCTTGGGTTCCTTTCACCCAAGAAGTTCAAGAGTCCTTTTCTAAATTCAAGATTATATATTTATGATATTGTCATGATTTTTGTAAATAGAAATTGAAGTTCATGTTGTTTATGAGTTTTAATTCATGACTTGATTTCAAAGAACCAAGCTTTGATCCTACTATGTGACGTTCACGATAAAAATCCCTTCAAGTTGCATGATATTGTTGTATTCATGATAATTAAGTATAGAATCTGTGGTATAACTAAAGCATGCTCCCCATATGTTTGATATAATGCTTAAGTAAAGAGAATAGTTCCTTTTTAGTATGTTAAGCATGAAATCCCCAATTATGTGATAACTAGTGCATGCCAAATGTTTGTTGAAATGCCTTAGTGAATGTATTATGATAAGTTGCATGCATTTGTATCCATGGGTATTCCTTATTGAACAACTATGAGATATTAGTATGCATACCCTATACATTTACATGTTTATGACATTCAAGTGATTGACGAGATATCGTATGGATTGTGTTGTGATTGAAAGTCCATTTTCATGATATTCAAGTGTGGTCCTATCTTATTTATTTATGCTATCAAGTTATAGGGGTATTTATACTCAAAAACTTAGCTACTTGTCTAGAGCCGTGTCAGTCTCAAGATAATCTCACTCGTGCTATGAACCATAGAATTTAGTCAGTGACAGAACATTAAGGAAATTTCATAATCTCAGTACTAGTTCAATCCAGTCTCAGTATTCAGTCTAATCAAGCTCAGTGCTCAGTTTTGATTTTAGTAAAGCTTAGTAAGTCACAGGACTCAGTCATATTCTGACAGAAAGTAGAATTCATAAGTATTTCGTCAGATAACGGAACCAAATAAGCTCAGTCAGATCAATAAAGATATATGAACAGTAATAGATTTTGCTCATTCTAAGTTCAGTTAAGAATAAGTTTAGAGTCCTTCAGTTGGTAGCAGAAACTAGCACCGAGCGAGTGCAGGGATGACGGCTTCCCCGTTAGAGAGGCAGAGTCATTAGTAATAGTTCCTAAACTCCAGAACTATATTACCAGCACAGGACCAGGAGTCACCCATTATATTAAGGCTTAACTATCATACTGCCTTAGGCTTGACTTCCTGTTCAGGGTCACCCGTTAGAGAGGCTTAACCATAGCAAAGGTCTTTACCCATGGCATGGTATTGACACCCTTCCAGTTGGGGTTACAGGTTGGACCCCACTAGATCAGATTTGGGGCATGTCAGTTAAGTGAGAACTCCCATAGTTACAGCCACAGTTTCAATCTCAATCTTCAGAATAGAAATTTAGAAATTCACAACTGTCAGATACAACCACTTAGCTCAGTAAGGAACTTAGATAGTTCCACAATTCATAGACCACCCGCTAGATAGGCTTGGTCTAAAATAAAGTAAGTCAGTATCAGTACCAACAGATCTAGAGATTACCCATTAGATAAGCCTGATCTTAATTTCAGTTAATCATTATCACTATCAGCAGATTTAGAGATTACTCACTAGATAGACTTGTTGTCAAATTTCTTCAATTATTGTTTTAGTTAGTATGCTCAAAGATCACCCACTTGATAGGCCTGATATTTAATATAGTTATTTAGCATCAGTAAACTCAGATTTTAGTTTCAGTAGCTTCAAATACTCAGAATCTCAATATGTTCAGAAATCTCAGATTGACAGTAAATTCAGTATCAGTTATCAGATTCAGTCCCAATATGCTCAGTCACAGTATGCACTGTATATTCAGTAGTTACAGATTCTCTATGTATGCTAATCTAACTCTTGAATATCATTCAGTTAGTTATTGATCATGGATATAGCCCTTGTATTTAACCTTACCTCATCTAGCATGCCAGTACATTCCCATTACTGATCGCATACCCATTTCTTGTGCTATGATGTTTAATATCATAGGTTCAGGTGCACGAGATCTAGAGTATCCATAGCAGTTCAGTTTCATTAAGTTGCAGTAGACCTAACAGTGAGTCCTCTTCATTCGAGGATGATCTCTATTTTCTTATTATATTAGATTCAGTTTATTTTAGTAGATGGAGTAAGTTGGGGACATGTCCCATCAACTCCAGAGTTCAAATAGTTAGAGGCTTTTTGAATCGATGTATGAGTATTCAGTTTTCTGATTTTTGTATTTTAGATGTTTTAAACCATATGGCAAGTTTTTGCCAGTTTTTCGCATTTATTTTATTCTATTATGAAGTGTTCAGGTATAGATATTAGTAGAGGTTTAGGTTGTGGTCCTTCGGGATTATGAGCACCGTGTGGCATTTCGATTATAGAATATTGGGGCATTACAAACTTGGTATTAGAGCCTAAGGTTCAATAGAGTCCTAGGAAGTGTGAAGGCTGCATCTAGTAGAGTCTTGTACATGGGTGTGTTGCATGCCATATTTAGGTACAGGAGGCTATAAGATGTTTTTAGGAATAGTCTCCCTTCTTTTAGTATTTATGTCGTACGAGTGAGCATGAGCTCAATTTAATCATCAGTCTAATCCATCTCTTTCTTCCATTCACAGAGTATGCCTCCTCAAAAAGCCAATGCCAGTGGGGATGATAACCAGCCACCTCAGCCCGTAGATTCTTCGAGTGAGAATGTGTCACATGCAGAGTTTCGGGCAGTTTTTCAGGTGCTAGCCCAAGCTCTGACAACTAATGTTTAAGAGAATCGTTAGGCTTCAGCCCCACCTCAGTAAGATTGGGATTCAGCCACAGCCAGGATAAAAAATTTCATAAGAATGAACCCTGCAAAATTCTTGGGGTCAGTAGAAAGTGAGGACCCCCAACTTTATCTTAAGGAGGTAAAAAGGATCACCTAGATTATGCATGTGTAAAGCCCCAAAAAACGTATCTTGGAGCGTCACACAGTGCTTGAGGCTATGAGTAGCCCCAAGCTAACCCTTTAAGCCATTTTTATTCAGTTCAACACAAATCAAAGGGTTTCCATAAATAACCCTCAAATATCAACAGAGTAATCATCATCCAAGAATAAAAGAATTTTAGAAAGATAACAAAATACGACTTATTAGTCAACTCCCAACATCTATACTAGTTTGACAAGCCTCTAAAAAAATCAATAAAACCAGCGAGCCATTGAGACATGCCCCAACTGACTCATACTCAGTTATCAAATGTAAATAATTTCGTGAAACCAACATCAGACATCATGTTCTTGAAACATGAGGACTCACCACAACAAAGGATGTAGAACAGCGTGCCCAAAGAATCACTGTCGAACCTGGAACTGAGCACCTAAACCTACATTCCGAGAAAATGCAGCCCACATTTGAAGATGTGGGTTAGTACCATGGAAAGGAACCGATTATATGGGGGTGTATGCAGTTGTATAAACATCATCATTATAAATATTTATAAGAAATATACAGGGTGTATGAAAGACTAACATAGCTCGAAGAAAATCATCATAATCATGAGAGGATGAAATAAGTACAATAAAACATGTGAGTCATCATATAATTTGTCAATCACTTTCAGTTCATCAAGAATATCAATTCTCATAATATAAATATCATTTACATCTTTCGAAAGAATAACTTTCACAATTCCACTTTCACATCACTTCACCATTCACCATAGACACAAGGAAACATACACACATTGGGAGATCCTATAACCGACATAAACCATGTGAGCTACATGGAGTCCAACGTACAATCCAAGTTGGGGAGAGCTGTCCTATTCTTGCCATCGAAGTAGGACTATCGATATCAAATCCACACAAACTGGTGATCGCTATATAAATCATCCTCAGGCTCACTTCTATGGGGGCACGTAGTTCTAAGGAAGTAAGGTCACTTTATACCTCCCACTCGGTGCTAAAGATTTCTCCCAGACTTAGCTCAAATCAATTCAAAGACAATCTACAATAAAAAAATTTCAATAATATATAAATATACATCGGGATCCATCATGCTTCCCATCTATCAAAATCAACCACGTTGTAGATTTCTTTCACACTTGAGTTCAAAATAACTCCATTAAGACCGAAAGGTTCAATCATTCAAAATATCTCAAATATTCAACATCAACGTGCTTATAACACACACTTTCTCAAAAAACACAATTTTTAATGGGGATTCACGATCCAAATATCAAAATCATGATAAATATCGTTCAAGATTCATGCTTTATATCTCCACACATGTAAATTCATCTTTCAAAATTCTAAACATCAAGATTTCATAATAATCATCATAAGATATGGGTTCATGCTTCAAATTCGTAAAAATCAAATAAAAATCATGCCTTTGTAAAGAATATTACTTTTGGGCACAAGAAAGAAAGAGAGTTCTTGTTGAAAAACCCCATATACCTTGAATGATGAACTTTAGATGGATACTCATTTTTGAGATGTTAATCGTGCCTTTGAATGATGGTTCTTGGCGTTCTTGATCTAGGATCTTAGAATCTTGAATAAATTTGCAGAATTAATGGTGAACTTTAGAGGTTCTTGAAGTTGGATGTAGGAGCTTAGGGTTTTCTTTTTTAGGGAATTTGATGAAATATAACATATTATGCTTCTAATAGGCTTTAATATATGGTTTGGATGGATTTTGAGTGAGGGAGAATGACCAAAACGCCCCTAAAAATCAAATAATTCTCGAATCTGTCCTTTGGTGGACTGTTTTGATAGTCTGTAGTAGATCAACCATAACCTTTTATTCTGATATCCAAATTGGATGAAACTAATTTCATTACAAAGAGGACTCTCATATATTTTTATTGATATATAGTATCTCACCCATATAATTACGAGGAGTTATGATCGTTTGAAGTTGATCCAAAAATTCACTTTTGATAGCCTAAAGTAGATCGATCATAACTTTTTGCTCCAATAGACAAATTGGATGAAATCAATTTCATTGGAAAGAGGTCTCATGGAGTTTTCCATTGATATATAGTAGATCACCCAGGTTATTATGTACAAAGAGTTATGATCATTTAAATTTGGAGTAAAAATACGCCAGGCCTCATTACTTTTTCCTACACGTTTTACTGTTCACTACTATTCACAGTTCGATCGGAATGTTCATAACTCGTCGCTCGGGTGTCCATTTTGGATGATCCACATATGGTTGGAAAGATTATTTGATACTATATACAATTATGGGTCATAATATAAGACATTCTATATGGAAAATTTATAATTCATTCTAGAAGATAGAACCCAATACGTTTACACACAAAATTTCAGCAAAAATTTTTTTGGGGTGTTACAGCATGTTTTCGAGGAGAGTGTAGAGTTAGAATCCTATAGGATAAAGGATATTGCTCATGATTGGGTAGTGATGTGAAAGAAGAGTAGAGGGGAGGATGCAGCCCCCATGACTTGGCAAGTATTTTAGGATGCCTTAATAGATAAGTTTTTCCCGCTAGAGATGAGAGAAGTTAAGGTAGAAGAGTTTATGAACCTAAGACAAGGATCCATGATAGTAAAGGAGTATTGCCTTAAGTTCAACCAGTTAGCTAAGTATGCTCCTGACTTGATAGCTGACCCTAGATCGAGTATGAGTAAGTTTGTGACTGGGGTATTTGGGTTGGTGTTGAAGGAGTGTAGAACTACTATTCTCAATAGAGACATGGATCTTGCTAGGTTAATGATGCATGCTCAGCAGATAGAGGAAGATAAATCTAAGGTGAGAGAGAGATCTAATAAGAGACCCAGAACAGGTAGTTACAGCTTTTATCAAGCAGGGTCATAGGGTGGTAACCGTTCTCAGCATAGATAGAAGTTTTCAGTCCCAGCTCCATTCTCAGCTAGTGTACCTGCACCAAAGTTTGGGGATATCTATCATAATGGGGTGCCAGGCTCCAAAGCCCAAGGTAGTGCCAGCAGTGTTCGTACCTATCTGCTTTGTAGAGAGTGTGGCAAGAATCACCTTGGTGTGTGTAGAGCAAACAATTAGGAATGCTTTAGATGTGGTATGCCAAGCCACAAGATGTAGAAGTGTAGAGTGCTAGCTCAGAGGGGTAGAGAATTGCATTAGAAGGGCGCCACTTCTGGTACCATTAGTGGTCAGTGTTAGAATAGACTTTATGCACTTCAGGCTCTCTATGATCAAGAAAGTTTCCCTAACATAGATTCGGGTACGTTATGAGTCTTGTATCTTTATCATATGCATTGTTAGGTCATTTTCTCCCGTTTTAGCTTAAGTTTTTAGCATGAGTTAGTCAATAGAGCCAGCAAGTCAGTTTAGCAGTCAGACAGTCAGATTCGTAAAGTTTGTTTTCTCATCTTTTCATCTAATCATGATATAAGAAATCTCAGGCATGTAACTATTCCAAGATAGAATATTCTATTTATTGTGAGTATAACTCAGATCATACGTCATGCATTAGATTTAGATCCTAGACATTTAGTTATAATCCAGTTCATAGGTGCCTTGTGCATCACCTTATTTTTCTGAAGTACTTCGGTGAAGTAAGTGTTCTTAAAGGGACATAGTGTCCCAAGGGGAAGATACCTTATAACTCCCTGATGTTTTCAATTCCTAAAACCTATTTAGTTTTATGCTAAGATTCTTATTACAAGCTTTGCATCAGTTGTCATTGCATAGTCAGTCATGCTTTCAAGAGTCAGTTTATTTAAATATTCATGCATTAGATATATATGTTCTGTAGAAAAGTTCAGTTCATCAGTGTATTCCGTCATGCGTGCATGAGAGAAACTCATTCAAGTATCCATGCATTAGATATGCATGTTAATTATGAGAATTCAACTTATTAATAGCTTTAGCCGTGTATCCCATGCATCAGATATGCATGTTCAGAATAAGAACTCAGAATATCAGTAGTTCTAGTTTCATAGTAATGTTTTAGATGTTATCATCCATCAAGTAAGCTTAGTCGATCAGTACTCTTAGCCTAACATGTGACATTCGAGGACAAATTTTCTCAAGGGGGAGATATTATAATACACTGAGATTCCCAACCGATAGTAGAACCATGCTTCAAGCTCATGAGAAATAAATTCTAGTTATTTGGTAGTTTTATGATCAAGTTTGATGTGTATTAAGGTCTCAAATACGTCCTAGCTATTAGAAGACTCAAAACATTCCTTACAGATTGAATTCTTGGAAAGGATATTTCCATAGTCAACTTCAAACGAGCATATCTATCATTATACTATGAATATTTTATCTCATGACCAACCAAGAGATAGATAATTGAATTATCTTTCCAAAGATACCAATTTTGCCCAAATCTAATATCGAAATAAAAATTTATACCCATTTTACTACAATATGTTAGCCTGGAAATTGAGTGTTGACCTGTTTGACGGCTTATCATATTTCTGATGACCTGTCCGATGGCTTATAACATTTCTGAGGACATATTAGATGGCTTATCACATTTCTGATGATATATCAGCCATGTCATCAAGCTTAGATAGCAACTCATCAATTCCAGCTCCCAGGTGACGACCTGGGCCGATGGGCTATCACAGATCTGATGACTTATTAGCCTTGGTCGTCCCCCGAGAATTTCAGCAACTAGGAAGTGGTTCTGTAGGGGTATTTTGGACTTTACCTTCATGTTCCATGACTTAAATCATCAAAACCACGTACATAAACCCTTAAATCCACTCCACTCTTAAAAATAAGAAAATTAGGGTTTCCTCTCAAGATCATCTCCCAAGAACAAGATTCAAGATATTCTTTAAGAAAACTAAGAAATTATCATTCCCAATTCAAGAACCTTCCATAAAAGACATTCTCTTTTAAGATTCTAGCCTTTGAGGTATGTTAGATGTTTATTCTTGGGTTCCTTTCACCCAAGAAGTTCAAGAATCCTTTTCTAAATTCAAGATTATATATTTATGAGATTGTCATGATTTTTGTAAATAGAAATTGAAGTTCATGTTGTTGATGAATTTTAATTCATGACATAATTTCTAAGATCCAAGCTTTGATCCTACTATGTGATGTTCATGATAAAAATCCCTTCAAGTTGCATGATATTGATGGATTCATGATAATTAAGTATAGAATCTATGGTATAACCAAAGCATGCTCCCCATATGTTTGATAGAATGCTTAAGTAAAGAGAATAGTGCCTTTTTAGTATGTTAAGCTTGAAATCCCCAATTATGTGATAACTAGTGCGTGCCAAGCATTTGTTGAAATGACTTAGTAAACGTATTATGATAAGTTGCATGCATTTTTATCGATGGGTATTCCTTATTTTAACGACCCAATTTTTCTGGAACTGGAACGTCACACGATGCTCATGATCTCGAAGGACCACAAGCCAACCCTTTACTGATATTTGTACGTGAACACTGCATAATATAGATAATAAATTTGAAAACTATCTATAAGGTTTAAAACATCTGAAAATACTCAAAATTGAAAACTAAATACTGTTACATCTGTCCGAAAAGCCTCTCAACTATCTGAACTGTGGAATTGATAGGACATATCCCAACTAACTCCATCTACTGAAATTAAATCAAATCTGATACAATAATAATAAAAATAAAGATCATCCTTGACTGAAGAGGACTCACTGTTATGTATACTGCTGCTGACTGGGACTGAGATGATAAGGGTAGTCTGGATCTCGTTCCTCTGAACCTATGGTGTCAAATAAAACACCATAGCGCAAAAGCATCCGTATGGGAATGTGCCAATTATGAAGATGAGGTAAGGCTAATTGAAAGGGCTTATGCATGAACAATTACTTAACTGAATAATCTTGAGATTACTGAATGAGAACACATGCATGAATTCACAAACCATAATCACAATCATCATAACTCTGAGTACTGAAACTTGGGTACTGCATTAATGACATCTAAAATCACTAATAATGCCTGAGATACTGAATAACTAAATCATCTGTTATTGATAACTGAGTACCGGAGTTAAGATCAGTCTTATCTAGTGAGTGATCTCAAAAACTGATGATATTGAAACTAATTATTTGAATCTGCTCATATCAATGACTGAATTCTAAGCTTTATACTCTCGACTGACGGCATCGAAGATCAAACCTCTTTAACAGATGATTCCAAAATCTACTGTCAATGATAAGGAATGATCATGTCCGAATCTGACAACAAGAATACTCAACTGAATCTAAGACTGAGAGCAAGCCTATCTGTCGGGTGATCTCTAGATCTGATAACTAGAATACTCAAATGAATTTGAGAATGAGATCAATCCTATCTGATGGGTGATCTCTAGATCTGATAATAAGATTACTCAACTGAATTTGAGACTGAGATCAAGCCTATCTGACCGATGATCTCTAGATCTGATAACAATAATACTCAACTGAATCTGAGACTGAGATCAAGTCTATCTAATGGGTGATCTCTAGATCTGATAATGAGATTACTCAACTAACTATGAGACTGAGATCAAGCCCATCTGACAAGTGATATCTAGATCTAATAATGAATAACTTTATATGGCACCAAGCCTATCTGAAGGGTGGTCCATGATTCAATGAAACTATCTGAGTTCCTCACTGAGATAGATGACTGTATCTGACAGTCCTAATTTCTAAAGATTAATACTGAAACTGCAACTGTGGGAAGTAGTTACTTAACCGACATGCCCCGAATCTCAACTGGTAGGCTCCAACCTGTAACCCCAGCTGGAAGGGTATCAATACTGTGCCATGGGTAAAGACCTCTTTGGTCAAGCCTATCTGATGGGTGACCCTCACAGGAAATCAAGCCTAAGGCATAGAATTGTCAAGCCTATCTGATGGGTGACCAACATTTCTTGATGGGTGACTCCCATATCCTGCACTGGCTATGCAGTTATGGAGTTCAGGGATTGCTCTAAATAGCTCTTCCTCTCTAACGGGGAGCCTCCATCCCTGCCCTCGCTCGGTGCTAGCTTTTACTCCCAATTGAAAGACTTTGAACTGATTCTTAACTGAACACAAAATAAGCTGAATCTGATACTGATTATGTTTCTCAAATGATCTGACTGAGTTAAGTTGAATTCACTTGGTTTCGTATTTGATGGAATACTTCTGAATCTCATTATCTAACTGAACAACACTGAGCTTTGAATAGAGTAATCGATTACTACAGAGGTCAGAACTGAACATTTGAATACTACTAGATTTGAGTTAGGTATAGAATTGAGGCTAGATTACTAGCGATACTGAGACTACAGAGATTACAAAGATTTCTTAAATTCTGTATCTATCTTAGAATACAGAGTTCTATAACTCATTGAGTTCTGAGAATTATGGCTTGACTGGAATTATCGTGAAAATTGACACGGGCTCTAGATAGCACCTAAATTGTTGGGTATAAATACCCCAGGACTGGATAACATAAATGTAAAGCATAACCATTCTTGAATAATCAAGACCATGGACGATCATTCACCATCACAATCACTAAGGTATCACTTCAAGCATTTAGGAATCCTAAACATGTAATAAAATAGGGGGGACATGCTATTGGATCATACTCCATTCAATAAGGCCTTGCATCAAGGAAGAAGAAGAAGGAAGGGTTTTAATTTTTGTAAAAACCCTAGCTATTGTTCTTGAACAACTTGAGAGAAAATTAGTATTTTTAGGTTAAAGTAAGGCCAAATCCCGTGTTAAGGAGTATATATTGAGGTTGGGAAAAGACCCTTTTCGCCCTTGGAATTAAACTAAAAAATCCTAATTTTACATGCTGGCGCGACGTGCCATAATCGCGCCAGCTCACTAGAAATTGGACAATCAAGAAACTGCTTGATGGCGCAATGCAGTGGAATCACGTTGCCACCTTTGCAAACTGGAAAGGCACCGTGATGCAGTGGAATCACATTGGTGCATGGGAAATTGATAGTTATGAAATTAAGCATTGGCGCGACGCGCCAAAATCGTGGAGGCTCACTGTATTTTGATGATTCCCATTTTGGCTGGCTCCGCGATGCACCAAAGTGCCAGGTGGCACACTGTCTCACCAAAATAGCTCTCACTGTTTACCCAAGTATCAGATTTTGGAAAATTTTGTATCGACGAAAAGATTATTCAATTATCTATATGAAAAAATGTTGATATTGGGGAAATTCTACATGTTTAAAAATACTTATCACTAGGGAAGAAACTTGTCAACCTTTTAGGGCCAGATTAATACTTCACTGAACATGCTCTAAGGCTTAGAAAATGAGAGAATTTTGTAGGGTCTTTCAATATCTCCCCCTTGGAAATATTAATCCTGGAATATCACTTGATAGGCTAAGAATACTGATCAACTGAACTTACTGAAGGAACGGGAGCATCTGAAACATGACTATGCAACTGGAACTACTGATATTCTGTACTCTCATACTGGACATGCATATCTGATACATGGAATACTCGACTGAAGCTACTCATAAGCTGAATTCTCATAATAGACATGCATATATAATGCATGGACGTCTTACTGTACCGACTCTCGATAGCATGAATGGCTATGTAATGATAACTGACATTAACTTCTTATGGGGAGTCTGAACATGCAAATGAATGAGTCTAAAGTCATGAAAGCATCATAATATCATGGGCTATCTCCCTCTTGGGACTCTATGTCCCTCTACAAACAACTTTATGAAATACTGGGGTGGTGCACGGGGCACCAACGAACTGGGTCTTGATGGATCGACTTAGATCTGAAACTCATGCATGACTCATGCTGACATATAAACTCAAAATGTAAGCAAAGGATCTAGCAATCCATATAATAAATATGAAGGACTCATAACATACCCAAATCTATATCAAGGAACCTTTCCTGATCATGGAGAGCGTGAAACGCATAGAGACTGTTCTGACACTGAACACTATTGGCATCGGAAGGGGCACTTTGCTGAAGAAACTCTCTACCCATCTAAGCTAGTACTCTATACTGTCGTATTCTGTGGCCTGGCTTACCACACCCAAAGCATACATCACTACCGACTCTACACACACCTAGGTGGCTCTTGCCACACTCTCCACAAAGTGGATTGGTACAAACACCACTAGCACTACTCAGGGCTTTAGAGCCTAGTACCCCATCATAACTGATACCCCTGAACTTTGGTGCGGGTACACTAGCTGAGAATGAATATGGGATTGAAAATATCTGATTATGCTAAAAATGGCTACCACCCTGGGACCCTACCTGAGAGAAACCATGATTACCTATCCCGACTTTCTTACTCTCTCTCCCTTTCTTTTGTCTTATCTGCCTCAATCTGCTGTGCATGCATCATCAGCCTTGTAAGGCCCATATCTCTATGAAGCATAGCAGTTCTCCACTCTTTCAATACTAACCTGGACACACCAGTCACAAACCTACTCATACTCGCTCTAGGGTCAGTTATTAAGTCAGGAGCATACTTAGCTAACTATTTAAACTTAAGGATATACTCTTTCACTGTCATAGAGCCTTTCCTTAGTTTCATGAACTCTTCTACCTTAGCTTCTCTAATCTCTAGCAGAAAAAACTTATCTAGAAAGGCATCCTAAAATTCTTGTCAAGTCACGGGAGCTTCTTCCATATCACTACCCAATCATAAGCAATATCCTTCAGCCTATGGGACGCTAACTCTACACTCTTCTCCTCAGAAATATGCATAATCCGGGTAATCTTCCCTACCTCATCTAGATAAAGCTGTGGGTCCTTACCTGCTACTAACCTATAAAACTCTAGCGGGCTCATTCTCATGAAATCTCTAATTCTGGCTACGGCTGAACCCCCATCTTACTGAGGTGGGGCCACAGCCCGACGATTACCCTGAACATTAGTCACAGCTTGGGCTAGCACCTGAAAAGCTGCTCAAAACTCTACATGTGACACATTCTTATTCTCAGGATCTACTGGCTGAGGGGGCTGGTCATCATTCCTACAGACATTATCTCTGCGAGGAGGCATACTTTGTATATGGAAGAAAGAAGTGCATTAGACTGAGGATCAAATTGAGCTCATGCTCACTCCCACAACATAAGTACTAAAACAAGGGAAACTACTCCTAAAAATATCTTATAGCCTCTTGTACATAAATGTGGTGCATAATATACCCATGCATAAGACTCTACTAGATAGGGCTTTTCAGACTCCCTAGGACACTATTGAACCTTAGGCTTTGATACTAAGTTTGTAATGACCTGATTTTTCTGGAACCAGAACGTCACACAATGCTCATGATCCCAAAGGACCATAAGACAAACCTCTACTGATATCTATACCTGAACACTGCATAATATAGATAATAAATGTGGAAACTAGCCATAAGGTTCAAAACATCTGAAAATACTCAAAATTGAAAACTGAATACTGATACATCTGTCTGAACAGCCTCTAAAATTTCTAACTGTGGAGTTTATGGGACATGTCCCCAACTAACTTCATATACTAAAATTAAACAAAATCTGATATGATAATAATAAAAATAAGGATCATCCTCGATTGAAGAGGACTCACAGCTATGTCTATTATTATTGATTGGGACTGAGTTGCTATGGGTACTCTGGTTCTCGTGCCTCTGAACCTATGGTGTCAAATAAAACACCATAGCACAAATGCATCAGTACAGGAATGTACCGAGTATAAAGATGAGGTAAGGCTAAATGCAAGGGCTTATGCATAAACAATTACTTAACTGAATAATTATGTGAGTACTGAATGAGAACACATGCATGAATGCATAAACCATAATCACAATCATCACGACTTTGAGTACTGAAGCTCAGGTACTGCATTACTGACATCTGAACTCACTACTAATGCTTGAGATACTGAATAATTGAATCATCTGTTATCGATAACTGAGTACTGGAGTTGAGATGAGTCTTATCTAGTGAGTGATCTCAAGAAATAATGATACTAAAACTAATTAACTGAATCTACTCATACTAATGACTGAATTTTGAGCTTTCTACTCTCGACTAACTGCATCAGAGATCAAACCTCTCTAACAGATGATTCTAGAATCTATTATCAATGATAACAAATGATCATGTTCGAATCTGATAACAAGAATAATTAACTGAATCTGAGACTAAAATCATGCTTATCTGATGGGTGATCTCTAGATCTGATAACAAGAATACTCAATTAAATTTGAGACTGAGATCAAGCCTATATGATGGGTGTCTCTACATCTGATAATAATATTACTCAACTAAAACTGAGATTGAGATCAAGCCTATCTGACGGGTGATCTCTAAATCTGATAACAAGAATAATCAATTGAATCTGAGACTAAGATCAAGCCAATATAATGGGTGATCTCTAGATCTGATAACAAGAATACTCAACTGAATCTGAGACTGAGATCAAACCTATCTGATGGGTGATCTCTAGATCTGATAATGAGATTACTCAACTGATTATGAGACTGAGATCAAGCCTATCTGATGGGTGATCTCTAGATAGGATACTGAATAACTTTATATAGGACTAAGTCTATCTGATCGGTGGTCCATAAATCAATGGAGCTATCTAAGTTCCTCACTGAGATAGATGACTGTTCTGACAGTCCTGATTTTTGAAGATTAATACTGAAACTGCAACTGTGGGAAGTAGTCACTTAACCGATATGCCCCAAATCTCAACTGGTGGGGTCCAACCAGTAACCCCAGCTGGAAGGGTATCAATACTGTGCCACAGTTAAAGACCTCTCTGGTTAAGTGTATCTGACGGGTGACCCTCATAGGAAATCAAGCCTAAGGCATATAATAATCAAGACTATCGGACGGGTAACCAGCCTTTCCTGACGGGTGACTCCTAC
>NC_061114.1:129697876-129803732 GCF_002878395.1 Capsicum annuum | reverse complement strand
CCTACATCCTGCACTTGCTACATAGTTGTGGAGTTCAGGGATTGCTTCTAATGATTCTGCCTCTTTGACAGGGAGCCTGCATCTCTGCCCTCGCTCGGTGCTAGCTTCTACTCCCAACTGAAAGAATGTGAGCTGATTTTTAACTAAACACAAAGCTGAATCTGATACAGGTTATGTTTCTTGAATGATCTAACTGAGTTAAGTAAAATTCACTTGGTTTCATATCTGATGGAATACTACTGAATCTCGTTATCTAACTGAACAACACTGAGCTTTGAATAGAGTACTCAATTACTACAGAGGTCAGATATAGAATTGAGGCTAGATTACTACCAATACTGAGACTACAGAGATTACAGAGATTACTAAGATTTTTTAAATTCTGTATCTATTTGAGAATACATAGTTCTATAACTCGCTGAGTTTTGAGAATTATGGATCGACTGGAATTATCGTGAAAACTGGCATGGGCTCTAGACACCATCTAAATTGTCTTGTATAAATACCCCCAAGACTCGATAACATAAAAGTAAAACATAACCATTCTTGAATAATCAAGACCATAGACAATTATTCACCATCATAATCACTAAGGTATCAGTTCAAGCATTTAGGATTCCTAAACATGTAATAACATAGGGGGGACATGCTATTGGATCATACTCTATTCAATAAGGCCTTGCATCAAGCACTTCATACCTATTTAAGTCTTGGTATGTACCGGACAACAGATAATTGGGGAAATTCATGCTATCATGTTATAATTCGTTCATCAAACACTTAGCATGTATTCATTCATCAAACACTTAGAATCTATCTTTTGAAAGATGAACTAAGTGCCATACCCTTATTCTTTCAAACTAATTTAACACTTCTTACATGTCTATGTCCAATCAGTATAAGAATTATTTCATTCACCTTCTTTGGTTTAATTTCTAACAAAAAAGCTTTAAAGGCTCACATGCTCCTCAACCCAGACATTGTAGTGATCCCAAAAATGAGATCAATGAGCATATTTTCAATAGGATGGGAACTTTGATACTTGTATCCTTTTGGGATCAGTTCTTATGAGCTACTAGTATTACGGGAATTTTTTTAAGCTGGGGTAGTTGGTGATTCAGTTTCTCCTATCAATTTGCCTCAAAAATTAGTTCCCTCTATCGAGGTACTTTCATGTTTAGTACCTTCAGTTGATGCACCATGTTGAGCAACTTGTTCCATAGAGTCACTTCTTTTATGCAGGTTAGTCTTAGCGCAACATTCATCACATACTATATGCACACTTTCTTCAGCACAATTTATTCTGTTGTTTAGAATCCTATATGCCTTACTATAATGTGAATATCCTAAGAAGATTCCCTTATCACTCTTAGCATCAAATTTTCCCAATTAGTCTTTCCCATTATTATGAATAAAACATTTTCAACCAAAAGTTCTAAAATGAGAAATATTTTGTTTTCTTTCTTTTAGTAAATCATAGGGAGTCTTCTCCAGAAAAGGTTTGATCATGCATCTATTTATGATATATGCACCAGTACTAATTGTCTCATCCCAATGATTTTTAGCAAAATTTCCTGCAAGCATTAATATTCTAGCCATATCTTCCAAAGTTCTATTTTTTCTTTCTACTACTCCATTTTGTTGAGGCGTTCTAGGACCAGACAAATTGTGATCTATACCATTTACAGAACAGAACTCTAAAAACTTGACATTTTCAAATTCTATACCATGATTAGATCTTATGGAAAATAGGGAAGTGCCCAGTTTCTTTTCAATTTTCTTAATAAAAATAGTAAAGACATCAAAGACATCTTCTTTGGAAGCTAGAAATAATGTCCATGTAAATCTGGAATAATCATCAACAATCACAAAAACATACCTCTTTCCTCCTCTGCTTTGTATTCTCATTGGCCCACATAGATCCATATGGATCAGGTCAAGGTACTTATTTGTACTGATATGATTATTTGATTTGAAAGAAAATTTACTCGCTTCCCCCTTACCTAGGCACTACAAACCTTTTCTTCTTTGAACTTGGTTTTGGGCAGGCCTAGTACCATATCTTTAGAAGAAAGTTTGTTTAATTATTTTAGACTTGCATGTCCAAGTCTCCTATGCCAAATGAGGGGATCATTTTCTATAGCACTCAAATCGGTCAACTTTGTTCCTAGCATTGTCATTATTTCTTCTTTGAACACATTTTTTTATCTTCTTACAGTGAGCACAATCTCCTTGGTGTCCATACTCTTGACTTTGACTCCTGTAGAAGTAAAAACAACCTTGCAACCTTGACAAGGTAGACATCCTCCAATGCCTTTGATTGAGATGTACCAATCTTTCCAACTCCAGTAATGATTCCCTTTTTGCCATCACTAAATAAAGCTCCACCCCTACTTATTTTGGAGAGTGAAAGGAATTTTTTCTTATCACCAGTTATGTGTCTTGAGCATGCACTATCCAGGTACCAATGCTTTTTGCTTCCTTTCACCCTCATCTGCAAAAGTAAATCAGGGGTTAGATTTAGGAACCAAATAATCTTGGGCCCTTTTTCATGAGTAAAAGGATGAATTAAATTTCTTCTAGTTCATGCAGGCAACATGTTGCACAACCTATTTTTTTTCACAGTTTTAGTTTTCCTTATATTGGTTTGATCTAGTTTATGTTCCAGATTTATACTCCTAGACCTGATTTTTGAAGCAATAGGAGATTCAGTAGTTGGATAATTGGAATTACCACAATTGTAGCACAAATCTATAGTAATATCAAGGCTTTTGTAAAAACCCAGTCCAGCTTTTTGAATGTGACTTCTTTCATTTAGTTTGTAAACAATTGAAGAAGAATTTTTCCACCTATTTGCTCTTTCAAGATCAAGTTTTATTTTAGTAATTTCTTGGCTCAAATTGTTCATCATTTGTTTTGCATCATTGCACTCTTGTTTGTACTTGATTAACTCAAGTTCAACATTTTCCCGTTCCTTGACCTCACCTTTGTTTCCTTTTTCAATAAGTGTCAATTTTAGGATTTCAATTTTGAGTGTAGTATTTGTAGAATCAAGTTGTAAAACCTATTCCTTAAGAGTGTTGTTTTCGTTTTCAACAGTGTTCTTACGAGCTTCTAAATCAATAAAGTAAAATTTAAGGCTGGCAAGATTGTTGAATAACTCATCCCTATCAAAAGTTAAATCTTTGAAATCATCAATTAGAGCACTCATTATGGACACAAGTTTTGTTTTAGAAATTAAGTGCAATTTTCTTTAAGCAGAAAAATGCTTACCACAGAAGTACCATTTTCTTTTCCCAAGTCTGAATCTCTAATGTCCATGAGTGAAGTTTCATTAATTTCTTCATCATTTGACTCATCTGAATTAGATCCCGAAGTGGCTACCCTAGCATACTCTTTCTTCTTTTTGTCCTTTTCTTTTAATTCCTTTTTTGATCTTTCCTTTCTCCACTTTATTTCCCAAACGGGACAGTCTCTGATCCAATAATCAATTTAACCACACTTGTACCATCCATTTGGATTGTCATTGGAATATTTCTTGCTATCTGTTTCTCTTTTTTTTTTTTTGAAAAACTTACTGAAATTCTTAGTTATGAAGGTTAATTGTTCTTCATCAAGTTTAACTTCTTCATTACTATCAGATGCCTTCAACACCAAGGTTCTCTCAGGGGCTACCACTTTTTTCTTGATCCTGTGAATTTGCATCTCATAAGTCTTAAATTAGCTTCTATTTCATCCTATGTCATTTGAGTGAGATCCTTTGATTCCCTAATAGCACTGGCCTTAACATCCCATTTAGACTTAGGCAATACTCTTAACACTTTTCAACTTGTTCCTTCACAAGAATGTCTTTTCCTAAGGAGGTTAATTCATTTGTTAAGGTAGTAAGTCTAGTCATCAATTCGTGAAGTGATTCATTTTCCTTCATCTTGAAAGCTTCATATTCAGTAATAAGAAGGGTAATTCTAAACTTCCTTACTTGAGAGGTTCCCTCGTATGCTTAGACCAGGGCATCCCAGATTTGCTTAGCAGTGGTATAGTTTGACACCCTATTGTACTTAACTGGCCCTAATCCAAGACCTAAAATGTTCTTAGCCTTAGCATTCTTTTTCAATGCTAGAAAGTCGTTAGCATTAAATTCACTTCTTACTTTCTTGACCTATTCACCATCAACCAGCTTCATTGGAATAGTAGAACCATCAGTGATCCTATCCCACAGTTCATAGACTTCTTGATGTTGGGTGAATTTATGCATTCTAGTGCTACTATTCTAGCTTATTTAGCCTTATTTTGAGGAAGATTATTATGCTATATGCGTTAATAATAATATAAATGATCAATTATGTGTCCAAGTATGTGTTCACAATATTTAATGGTGTTTCCACACAAGTTTTGATTCAATTCGACCATTTAGAGTTCAACTAAGAAAACTAGTGTGACTAGCTTGAGCTAAGTGTTGTCTAGTCTATTGTGTTGGGTACTAATGTGTATTAATAAATTAACAAGGTTGTTATTATGTATTTATATGTGAAACAACTTATTTATAAAGTTCAAGGGTCAATTGTATCAAGCCAAGGGGCAAAACAATGAGTTAAAGCTTAATGAGAAATTAGCCTATGCTTAGTTCGTGTTTCTAGTTCATCATTGAGGATGTTGTGTTGTTTGGAGCTCTAAATTGTTGTGTTGAATGCTATAGGATGCTTGGCTAATGGACTATGATGATATATCAAGAATATAAAAGCTTCAAATCAAGTGGAAACAACTCAAGAACGCTCGGAATGCTCAACAAAAGCATAAGACGCAAGTTAGGCGTAATTTGGACCCCTAAAAAGTATTGGGCGAGTGTAGAATGTACAGATGGCCAATGGAGGAGTTAAAACCATAAATGGATTCATAATAAGCCCAAGTTTTTTGGAAATATGGCACGTGTAGCTTAATTTAGAGTTTAAGAAGGCCCCGCAACGCGTTGAAATCGTGAACAGCTACTGGAATTTGACAAAAATTTTGACAATTGTGAATTTGCATGACTCCGCATCGCCCCGATGTCCAAAATTGGGATAATTCTTCCCATCTGAATCAAAAGAGTGTGACACCAATTCAAGTTGGTTTATGACTTGTATGCTATAAATATAACATCCCAAACTCTATTTAAATCATCTTGGGACCTCTTGGAAACCCCAGATCAACTTGGAACATCATTAGACGATACCACCACATCTTTTTAGGTTTTATCATTCTTTAATTTAGTTTTTTTGTAGTTTGTATCATCATTCCAAGGGATTGGATGATGAATATTTTTATTAAAGGCTAAAACCCTCTTTCTGGGGTTGAGGCCAAGAACATGAATACTTTTTAATATTCTTTATTGTAGTTTAATTTTGGAAAATCATTGGGTTGTTCTTAATTTCTTGAGCCTACTATTTTAATGATTATCTACCATTAGAATAAATCTATATTTTTATGTGAATCTGGGGGGAGAATCATAAGATAGAATGAAGAAATTAGGGAACAAGGTTCTTGTTCTTTTATGAAATAAGGAATTTGAATTAGCCTCTAGGATAGGGATATGCCTAGAAGTCTTGTTTAATTCAATTTCAAGAAGATAACTTCATAGATTTAGATGAATTTTTGTATCTCTGCGGGAGTTGTAGGTACAATGTTCATTAGATAGAAGATTTGAGGTCGGGAGACTAAAATCGTATCATAAACCTTGCGAATCAACAATCCAATAACCAACTAAACTATGATAGGAATAGAGATTTGTATGATTGTTCGAAATGACTCAACCCTGGGTTTTACTCCATTGATTGTCCAAGATTTTATTTTATGTATTAGTTTAGATTAGTTTTAACTTTCAAAATTACATATTTATTTGCTACTCTCCTCAATTGGTTACACTATAAGTAGATAGGCGGCAAATACAAGTCCCTGAGAGGTCAATACTTGGGCTTCCTTAAAGCCACTATATTACTTGATAAGACCATGAACACTTGCATTTGCATTTGGGCGCTGTCAAGTTTTTGGCGCCATTGCCGGTGACTTGTTATTAGGAAACTATCTTAATTTTAGATTTTCTATATTGAGTTGTATATAGTTTTTGTTTAGTTTCTTTTTATTTTTCATTATTTCTATTTTTTTCTCAAATTCTTATTAAGATGTCAACCTAGGATAGATGGTTTTTGAGTGATGACGATTCTTATTGTTTTTATGGGGGGACCACATCATGAGTCTTATTGTCCAAATTTTGATAGAAGTGCATGGATGGTACCTTCACAATATGATGTGGATACTGTTCTATCAGAGGAACAAAATGCAAATTGGTGTTTGGTTTGTGGTCAAAGTGATCATTCTGAAGATATGTGTACTGTAAAAACCGATTCAGTAATGTTTGTAGGATATGATCAATTACAAAATTATATAAACTACTGCAATCAAATAGGGTTAACTCAGTCGCAAATTCAATCACAGACCAACCAACATCAGTTTCAATAGCAACAACTAAATATGCAGGCCGCGACTGAAATGATCCATTTGGAAGAGATGCTGAAACAACTTTTAGTGTCTCAAACATAGTTGTTGGCAGATTTAAATATCCATAGAGGGGCTGTAGAACAAAAGTATATCCAACCGATTGTAGAGAAAGTTGTTGATAATTTGAAGAAGTCTGAGTACTCAAAAATGAAATTGTTGAAAGTCTTAAGGAATTACCACTGCCACCATATCTATAGTGGCTATGGAAAGAAGAATATGAGGAGAAAATTAACCAACTTGTGGAACAAACAAAATTATCACAGTCACTCGATTGCCATCTTTATCTTGAGGCTGATATTGAGAAGGAGAATAAAAGTGAAGGTGTTGAGGATAGTGTAAATTTTGAAGTAGTATTGGTTAGGCCTCATTCGAAGCACTTTTCTATATTATGTTTAGATGATATCTTGTCTGTAGAATCATTTAAAAAAGTAGAAGAGTGTGAAGATGAGGAACAAGAATCCAATATTCTTGATTTTACATAAGAAAAAAAAATATAAAAACACACCACACTTTAAGTGTAACACCTCGATGCACTGAACCGGAATGCTACACGGTGCTCATGACCCCGAGGGACCACAAGCTAACCCATGACTAATATCTGTACCTGTATACTACAAATCATGATATAATAATACAAAATACGTAGAACTGTAAGGCCACAAGGTTCAACTGAATACAATCATATGGGTGAAAATACTCAAAACAACTCAATCTGAACGTAAATCTGAACATAAATCTGAAAGTCTCTAAACTATCTGAATAAGGAGTTGAAGGAACATGTATCCAACTAACTCTATAAAACTGAACTGAAGAAATAAATAAATGTATCAAATCATATTGTCCTCGAATCAATAAGGACTCACTGTGTCTCTGCGACTGGAATGCTACCACTACTGCTAGGCTGAAGCTCGTGTCTCGAAACCTATGGTGTAACATGAAAAGCAAATACTATAGCGCAAATAAGTCAGTACAATTGGAGTACTGAGTATACGAGGAAGTTAGGCTGAACAAAAAGGGTTTCATATATGAACAACACTGAATGACTAATATGAACGTGGGAGTGCAAACACACATATATAGAAACTGGGATCCTGAATACGTGATAGCATGACCTATAAGCTAATACATGGTTTACTGATAACTTTCCTGACTGATACTGAAACTGATAACATAGTCGAATATATCTGACAGTCTTGTATATACTGAAATCTGAAGAACACCCTAAGTTCTTATATTGAGTCTGATACTGAAACTGTGGGAAGTAGTGTTTAACCGACATGCCCCACATATGTTGTATGGCTAAGCTGGGGTCCAATCTCTGCCCTGACTGGAGGGGTGTCAATACCGTACCACGGGTAAGGATAGCCTGTGAGTGACCCTTATCTGGCGGGTACTTAATGAGAACGGTGGGAACCCTAAACTGACGGGTTAAGGCACCTCATCAACCCTAATCTGATGGGTTAAGATGTCTCAACCTACGCTGGCTACGTAGTTCTGGAACACAAGGATGGCTACTAAGAATCACACCCTAAATTGGCGGGTGAGTTCCCATCCTTGGGTTCACTCGGTGCTAACCTCTACTCCCATCTGGAGGGACTGGACATGAATAATTGACTGTGCATGACTTAATCTTACTGAATTCCATTGAATGGTGGAATGTTACTGATATCTGACACCTGACAAAGATCATGAGGTTTTCCTGAGTCTCATGACTGACTGAAGTCTATGAAATCATAGCTTGAGTTCGGATATCGTGAAACATGACATTGATCTAGGCACACAACTATAGTTTTTAGGTACAAATACTCCCAGGACTCAATGGAAGGAAACTGACACACATGACTGACTGGATCATAAGAGTAGAGTCCATAATATATAATATCATAAGTAGGGATCTCATACCATGCATGGTTATCAACAATGTATTGCATGGAAAGGATTTCATATCACATGGAAGTACTTGCACAATCTTAATATCATGTTCATTATATAATCATATTGGCAACACATACCAATAGAAAGGAAGTTCATGTGGATTGCATGGTTGTCATACATCTTGTTCATAAGTAGGATTTGTAAGTAAACATAGCATAATCTCATAAAAATAGTTCATAAGTATTCCAACAACATTTGCAAGGCACATTAACAACATAGAAGTCATTGGAACGTAAAGGCATATCATGAATCCTTCACTTAGTCACAAGTTAGCTATATTGCATGATTTCTAGCCTCTTAGGCATTATATCAAACACCTTACATGCACATATTAAGCATAGGTGAAATCATCAAATTCATACATCATGAACTACACAATTTACATATTTCCAACTCATATGATATCATGAAATTCAAAACAAACATATAAAGATTCCATCTTGGGAATCACCCAATATCAACAACATGATCATCAACACCCAACAGTATAGAAATCATACTTTTTATTGAAAAATAGGGTTTTTGAACTTTATGGATAAAAGGGATCCATAAATCAACTCACACATACCTTAGAAGAAAGATTCTTGATGATTGACGGAGGAATTTCCTTGAAATCGGATCTTCAAGCTTAGTTACGCAACCCTAGTTGTTTTTCTCTTTTATTTCTCTTGGATGATGAGCTTTGAGATGAAAATAGGGTTGTAATATGTTTAGAAGCTATATATTTCGTAGGATTAAGTTTAGGGACGTGTAAGGAATGTTAAAAGACTTAATTACCCTTAAAATAACTCAAAACGAAGTGTTTTTTGCACATGAAATTGAATTAGGCGGCACCCAAGTGATTGCCTAAGCTAGGTTAGGCAGCGCCTAACCAATCGCCTATGCTTGGGTTGGGCGGCGCCTAACCAATCGCCTATGCTTACTGTCTGTCACGAAAATGGGCATAACTTTTTGCTCGGGTATTGGATTAAGGAAAAATTGGTATTGTTGGAAAGCTAATTTGATTCTATACAATTTGGTGGGTCTAAATCAGCCAAAATAACACATTAACATCGAATTATACTCATTCAAATATGACCGTTGAAAAATGGAACACTAAAACTTGATGGATTCAAAAACTCTTTGCTGGTATTACCTTAAGTGACTCATATGAGCATGCTTAATGCATTATAAGCTATCCTATCACTAGGATATTCATTGTAAGTCATATACTCAAGTATGAATCATACGATAGGATATTTCATACGTAGGAATACTTATTCACTTCCTAGCTTAGAAACATATGGGGTATTACAATATCTTCCCCTTGGGAACATTCGTCCTCGAATGAGAATTTACTGAGAAGGGATAAAAGACAATAGAACCTGAACTAAACATTAAGAACTACAACTTGATCTCATGATTGACATGCTAAACATACTAAACTCATGCATATCTGATGCACGGACAACTGACACATGAATGCTTGACTGATTATGAAATGGTTAATAGGTACCAAGTTTATACTGGAAACATGAATGTGAACTGAATAAGATTAAGGAGAACTATTACCTTGAGCATGATCTAAATTGGCGGGGAAGAGGTGACGATACTTGGTATGCGTATCTTCTTCTGCTTCCCAAGTAGCTCCTTCATGAGACTGATTTCGCCAAAGAACCTTGACTAGAGAGACTTCTTTGTTCCTCAATCTACGAGTCTGATAATCTAAGATTTTGACTAGAATGTCTTTATAGGAGAGGCTGTTCTGAATGTCGATGCTCTGAATAGGGACAACAACTGCTGGGTCACCTATGCACTTCTTTCAAAAAGAGACATAGAAGACTGGATGGACTGAGGCTAGATCTGAATGCAACTCAAGCTTATAAGCTACCTTGCCGTAGGGACAAAGAATTCTGAAGGGACGGACATATTTGGGACTGAGTTTCCCTTTCTTGCCAAACCTCTTCACTCTCTTCATGGGAGAGATCTTAAGATAGATATAGTCATTGATCTCAAACTCTATATCCTTTCTACGAACATCTGCATAGGACTTCTATCAGCTCTGAGCAGCCCGGAGTCTCTCTCTGATCAACTGAACTTTCTCTAACATGTCGAATACTAAGCCAGGACCTATGATTGAGGCCTCACTAACTTCGAACCAACCAATCAGAGATCTACATCTCCTACCATAGAGAGCTTTGAATAGAGCCATCTGAATACTAGAATGATAGATATTGTTGTATGCAAACTCAATCAAAGACAAGTGGTCGTCCCAACTTCTCTTGAAGTCAATTGTACACACCTTTAGCATATCTTTAAGAGTCTGAATGGTCTTCTCTATTTGACTACCTTTCTGAGGATGAAATGCTGTGCTGAGATAGACTTGGGTACCGAGACCCTTTTGGAATGCTTTCTAAAAGTGAGAAGTGAACTGGGTACCTCTATCTGAGATGATAGATAGTGAAACACCATGTAATCTGACTAACTCCGTGATGTAGAGTTTGTCATAATCCTCAGTGGAATAAGAAGTACGAATAGGAAGGAAATGAGTTGACTTGGTCATTCTATCTATAATGACCCAGACTGAATCAAGCTGATAACGAGTTCTAGGCAAACCCGTCATCAAGTCCATGTTAACTTCTTCCCACTTCTAAGTAGGAATGGTGAACTCTTACATGGAACCACTTGGTTTCTGATGCTTTATCTTAACCTGTTGATATGTAGAGCACTTAGCCACAAACTCTGTAACATCTATCTTTATCCCACTCCACCAATAGATCTCCCATATGTCGCGGTATATCTTAGTGGCCCCTGGATGAATAAAGTATCGCACACCATGCGCTTTTGCAAGAATTTGCTGCCTCAATTCATATACACCTAGAACACATAGACGGCCCTAACAATGAAGAACACCATCTCCCCATTGGGAGAAAACCTCAACTTTCTGATTCTGAACTGACTCTTTGAGCTTGACAAGGATAGGATCCCTGTCTTGTTTCTCTTTCACCTCGGAAACTAGAGATGACTCTAAACTACTATGAACACATACACCACCCTCTAAAGAATCGACTAAGTGAATGCCTAGTCTGGCAAGCTGATAGATCTCCTGAGTCATATTTTTCTTACTATCCTCAACGTGAGAAATACTACCCATGGAGAGTCGACTGAGAGCATCGGCCATAACATTGGCCTTGCCCGGATGATAAAGAACACTCATGTCATAATTCTTCAAGAGCTCTAAACACCTTCTCTGGCAAAGATTTAGATCTTTCTGGGAAAAGATATACTGGAGGCTTTTATGGTCTGTGAAGACATATACATGAACTCCATAGAGATAATGGCTCCAAATCTTTAAGGAAAAAACTACCGCTGCTAACTCAAGATCATGAGTAGGATAATTCTTCTCATGTGGCTTTAACTGTATGGAGGCATAGGCTATGACCTTACCATGCTGCACGAGGACAAAACCTAAACCCATTTTGGATGCATCACAATAGACTACAAAACTATCTGAACCATCTGGAATAGCTAGAACTGGAGTAGAGGTAAGTCGAGTCTTCAACTCTTGAAAGCTCTTCTCGCATGAATCTAACCACTGAACCTTAAACTTCTTTTGAGTCAATCTGGACATGGGATATGCAATAGAAGAAAATACCTTGACAAACCATTGACTTGGAGCAAAAATGTGAACGATTTTCTCCAAGGAGCTGGAACGGCTGATTTGGAGCGAAAATGTGAACGGTTTTCTCCATCTGACTTGGGGTGAGCAAAGTTGAAATTACCTGACCTTGCTCTCTTGTTCTGCCTCTTCCTAGTATTAAAATTTTTCTCTTCTACTTGCTGGTCATGGTTTATGAGTCATGCTAGGGTCATATCACCAATCATCAATGCAGACCTACACTTATTTACCATACTATCGTTGACCCCTAACACGAACTTGCTCATCTTAGCTCTATTGTCTGTAACCACATAAGGAGCATACCTGGCTAGCTAAGCAAATCTAAGAGAGTACTCCCTAACCATCATATTCCCCTGCCTGAGGTTTATGAACTCAAGAACTTTGGCTTCCCTCAGATCTTGGGGAAAGAATCTATCTAATAAGGCCGTGAAAAATTCCTCCCACTTGATAGGGCCTGTATCATCTAACTTCTCAGACTTCCACTATTTGTACCAATCATGAGCAATATCTTATAACTGGTAGGTGGCTAACTCAGCACTCTCAATAGAAGTAATACTCATGATGTCGATGACCTTCTGGACTCGGTCAATGAACTCCTGAGGGTCCTCATCAGGCTTAGACCCATGGAAAGATGGAGGGTTCATCCGGGTGAAGTCTCGAACCCTAGCTACTTTGGGAGTGGCCACTGGATTGGCCGGAATAACTGGTGGCCATTCATTCTGTGCAGCCATAGACTGAGCAAGTGTGGTAAACTCTACATGGGAAACATGTTTGCCCAAAGGATCTTTGGGTTGAGGAACTGGCTGGTTTCTTCTCTTTGGGGCCATGGTCTGGAATAAGAGAAGAATGAATTAGACTGAGAGTTTAACTTGTGATTATGCTCACTAGCATGACATGAATAATAAAGAAAGGGGGCTATTCCTGAAACATCTTATAGCCTCCTGCACATAAATGTGGCGCGCAACACACCCATGTACAAGAGTCTACTAGATGCGGCTTTCAGACTTCCTAGGATACCTATTGAACCTTAGGCTCTGATACCAAGTTTATTACACCCCAATTCACTAAACTGGAGTGCTACATAGTGCTCATGACCCCGAGGGACCACAAGCTAACTCATGACTGATATCTGTACCTGTATACTGCAAATCATGATATAATAATGCGAAATACATAGAACTGTAAGGCCACAAGGCTCAACTGAATACAATCATGTGGGTCAAAATACCTAAAACAACTCAATCTGAATGTAAATCTAAACATAAATCTAAAAGCCTCTAAACTATCTGAATAAGGAGTTAAAGGAACATGTCTCCAACTAAATTTGTAAATCTGAATTGAAGAAACAAATAAATGTATCAAATCATATTATCCTCGAATCAATGAGGACTCACTGTCTCTGCAACTGGAATGTTACCACTACTGTTGGGCTGGAGCTCGTGCCTTGGAACATATGGTGTAACATGAAATGAAAGCACCATAGCGCAAATGTGTCAGTACAACTGGAGTACTGAGTATATGAGGAAGGTAGGCTGAACATAAAGGGTTTCATGCATGAACAATACTGACTAACTAATATGAATGTGGGAGTGCAAACACACATATATAGAAACTAGGACGGTGAATATGTGATAGCATGACCTGTAAGCTAATACATGGTTTACTGATAACTGTCATGACTGATACTGCAACTGATAATATGGACAACTGTATCTGACAGTCCTGTATATGCTGAAATCTGAAGAACGCCCTGAGTTCTTTACTGAGACTGATACTAAAACTGTGGGAAGTAGTGTTTAATCGACATACCCCATGTATGCCGTTATGGATAAGATGGGGTCCAATCTTTGCCCTAACTGGAGGGGTGTCAATACCATGCCATGGGTAAGGACATCCTGTGAGTGACCCTTATCTGGTGGGTACTTAATAAGAATAGTGGGAACCCTAAATTGATGGGTTAAGGAACCTTATCAACCCTAATCAAATGGGTTAAGATGTCTCAACCTATGCTGGTTACGTAGTTCTGAAACATAAGGATGACTACTAAGAATCACACCCTGAACTGGCGGGTGAGTTCCCATCCTTGGGTTCATTCGGTGCTAACCTCTACTCCCGTCTGGAGGGACCGTACATGAATAAATAATTGTACATGACTTAATTTTACTGAATTCCATTGAATGGCGGAATGTTACTGATATCTGACACCTGACTAAGATCATGAGGTTTTCCTGAGTCACATGACTGACTGAAGTCTATGAAATCATAGCTTGAGTTCGGATATCGTGAAACATGACATGGATCTAGGCACACAGCTATAGTATTTGGGTACAAGTACCCCCAGGACTCGATGGAAGGAAACTGACACACATGACTGACTGGATCATAATAGTAGAGTCCATAATATATAATTTCATAAGTAGGGATCTCATACTATGCATGGTTATCAACAATGTATTGCATGGAAATGATTTCATATCACATGGAAGTACTTGCACAATCTTAATATCATGTTCATTACATATTCATATTGGCAACACATACCAATAGCATGAAAGTTCATGTGGATTGCATAGTTATCATACATCTTGTTCATAAGTAGGATTTGCATGAAACATAGTATAATCTTATAAGAATAGTTCATGAGTATTACAACAACATTTACAAGGCACATTAACAACATATAAGTCATTGGAACGTAAGGGCATATCATGAATCCTTCACATAGTCATAATTTAGCTATATTGCATGATTTCTAGCCTCTTAGGCATTATATCAAACACCTTACATGCACATCTTAAGCATAGAAAAAATTATCAAATTCATACATCATTAACAGCCCAATTTACATGTTTCCAACTCATATGATATCATGAAATTCAAAACAAACATATAAAAATTCTATCTTGGGAATCACCCAATATTAGCAACATGATCATCAACACCCAAAAATATAGAAATCATACTTTATAATGAAAAAGAGGGTTTTTGAACTTTATGGATGAAAGGGATCCATAAATCAACTCACGCATACCTTAGAAGAAAGATTCTTGATGATTGATGGAGGAATTTCCTTGAAATCAGATCTTCAATCTTAGTTACGCAACCCTAGTTATTTTTCTCTTTTAGTTCTCTTGGATGATAAGCTTTGAGATGAAAATAGGGTTGTAATATTTTAGAAGCTATATATTTCATAGGGTTAAGTTTAGGGACATGTAAGGAGTGTTAAAAGGCTTAATTACCCTTAAAATAACTCAAAACGGAGTGTTTTTAGCACCTAGAATTGACTTAGGTGGTGCCCAAGTGATTGCCTAAGCTAGGTTAGGCAGCGTCTAACCAATCGCCTATGCTTGGGTTGGGCGGCGCCTAACCAATCGTCTATGCTTACTGTCTCTCACGAAAATAGGCATAACGTTTTGCTCGGGTATTGGATTAAGGCAAAATTGGTATCATTGGAAAGCTAATTCGATTCTCTACAATTTGGTGGGTCTAAATCAGCTAAAATAATATATTAACATCGAGTTATACCCATTCGAAGATGACCCTTACAAAATCAAACACTAAAACTTGATGGATTCAAAAACTCTTAGATTGTATTACCTTAAGTGACTCATATGAACATTCTTAATGCATCATAAGATATCCTATCACTAGGATATCCATTGTAAGTCATGTACTCAAGTATGAATTATAGGATAGGAGATTTCATACATAGGAATACTTACTCACTTCCTAGCTTAGAAACATGCGGGGTATTACATTAAGACCGAGTGGTTTATCATGATCAATGCATTACTTGGATTCTTAATTTTTATATCACCTCCATGTGATCGAGGCAAATAGATGGGTGCGATGTTGGGGTGAAATTAATATCCTTAAGGTGGAGAAAAAAGTTGAAAGGGTAGAGCCGTGATACTAAATTAGGTGCTTCTTGTGGAGGCAACCCGGGGTAAATAGGTTTTATTTTCTATTTTTAGTTTTTATTTCACACAGTTTTTTATTTTTTGTTGAGTCACAGGTTATTGGGAAGTCTGAGTACCGTGAACTTGAGCTTGAAGCATGGCAAAGATGGAGTGTGGGGTTCCATGGATCCCCTAGTTATGTGAAGATGCTACTAGCTAGGCCTAGAGGCCCCAGGGAGTATTTGTATTTCTTACTTTTAAATTCACTTTGGGGAAAAAGTAGATTTTTAAGTGTGGGGTGGGAAAATTCCCAAATTTTGGCTCAATTTTAAAAAAAATTAGGTTAGGAATAAGTACGACATTCTAGTTGGTGCTATTTTTTATTGCATGATGTAAGTGGGTTTGTTTGTAAAAGCATGTTGATTGATGAGTGAATTGCTATTTTGAGACTCCTAGGCTCAAGTTTATGATTTTTTTTTATGTTGGCTTAATTTTGAATTCATGCTTGTTTGGTTGGGAGTCTATGATGATCATATTGAGTTAGGCATGTACCATGTGCATGTGAGGTATTTTTGTATATTCCTTGTTGTATGTGATGTCTAGAACTTACCTGGTGTGTGTGTGAAGCAAAATAAAGAGTGTGGGTTTAGGAGATGATTTAGGCATATCTTTGATAGCCTTGTTTTATACATTCTTTTTACCTACCCTTGTGCATTATCCTAGTTAAACCCCATTAAGCCTTTAGCCTTTTGTTTTGGTAGCCTTATATGTAGCCTAATCCCTTCTTTGATAATCCATAAGTTGATCCAAAAGGCTTCTAAGTGCTTTAATTGAAAAAAAAATGAATTTGAGAAAGGAGTTTAAGAAATTGAAGAAGAAAAGGAGAAATTGATACCCCCAAGGCAATAATTATTGGTGTTTATAATTGAATTATGGTGGATTGATGTGATATATTTATTGTTGGAAATATTACCATGATATAAAAGAATGAGAAAAATAATTCATGTGGTAGTAAACTATACGCCCACTGGGTGCTTGTGAAAATGCTTAAAAGAGACGGGGCAAAATAAAAGATTTGGGTGGATAAAAAATGGCATAAATTTATTTGTTGGAGATTGGTTTTAAATGTTTAATGTAGTGTATTAAAGCTCTTAGAGAGATGAGTCACTATTCTTGGCCAAAATAGTTCCTACCCGTCACTTGGCCTACATTACAATTCGAAAAAGACCTAATTGATCCCAAGCTTTACATTCAACTATTAGTGGAGCATTATACCAAGGGAAATCCTATGGTTCATTATGTGTAACTTGTGAATTCTTTGTGAGAGTAAGCATAATTTGATTCTTGTACCCATTACGTTATGAATTGCATTATTGTGAAAGATTATAGATAACTCTCTTGTTGTGAGGGAAACGTGTTTGATGAATGTGGGTGATTTGTATGATGTCCTTGAATCAGAAATAAGCATGAGTTTGCCAACTAGGTGAGCAAGTTCTTGAGGCTAGGATGTTTTGGAGTAGTGTTCATGAGCTTTCAATTGTGTATAACATGCTTAGTGTTGTAAACTTGCATTCGTGTAGTCATTGTAGTGCTAGCTTGAGTGTCTTGCATGTAGTAGAAGTTTGGATTTCTTCATCTCATGATGTTTATAGTTAATAATTGTTCGAGGACGAACAAGGCTTTAAGTGTGGAGTGGTGATGTTGGGTGAATTTATGCATTCTAGCGCTACTATTCTAGCTTATTTATCCTTTTTTTGAGGATGATTATTATGCTATATGTGTTAATTATGATATAAATGATCAATTATGTGTCCAAGTATGTATTCACAATTTTTAATGGTGTTTCCACACAAGTTTTGATTCAATTCAACCATTTAGAGTTCAACTAAGAAAACTAGTGTGACTCGCTTGAGCTAGGTGTTGTCTAGTCTCTTGTGTTGGGTACTAATGTGACTTAATGAGTTACCAAGGTTTTGATTATGTATTTATATGTGAAAAAACTTATTTATAATGTTCAAGGGTCAATTGTAACAAGCCAAGGGTCAAAACAATGAGTTAAAGCTTAATGAGAAATTAGCCTATGCTTAGCTCGTGTTTCTAGTTCATCATTGAGGATGTTGTGTTGTTTTGAGCTCCAAATTGTTGTGTTTAATTCTATAAGATACTTGGTAAATGGACTATTATGATATATGAAGAATATAAAAACTTCAAATCAAGTGGAAACAACTAAAGAAGGCTCAGAATGCTCAACAAAAGCACAAGACGCAAGTTGGACACAATTTGGACCCCTGAAAAGTATTGGGCAAGTGTATACCGTACAGGTGGCCAATATTGGATTTAAAAACATCACTTGATTCATAAGAATCCCAAGGTTTTTGAAATATGGCGTGTGTATCTTAGTTTGGAGATTAATAAGGCCACGTGATGCGTTGAAATCTCAAATAGCTACTGGAATTTGATAGAGTTTTTGACAATTGTGAATTTGCATGTCTCCGCATTTCACCGATGCCCAAAATTGGGATAATTCTGCACAGCTGAATTAAAATTGGAAACCCAATTCAAGTCAGTTCATGACTTGTATACTATAAATATAACGTCCCAAACTCCATTTTAATCATCTTGGGACCTCTTGGAAACCCTAGATCAACTTGAAATATCATTGGAGGACACCATAACTTCTTTTTAAGTTTTATCATTCTTTAATTTTTTTTTTTTTATGGTTTTTATCATCATTCCAAGGGATTGGATGACGGATATTTTCAATAAAGGGTAAAACCCTCTTTCCAGGGTTGAGGCCAAGAACATGAATACTTATTAATATTCTTTATTGTAGTTTAATTTTGGATTATCATTTGGGTTGTTCTTAATTTATTGAGCCTACTATTTTAATGATTAGCTACCATTAGAATAAATCTATATTTTTTATGTGAATCCGGGAGGAGAATCATAAGATATATTGAAGAAATTAGTGAACAAAGTTCTTGTTCTTTTATGAAATAAGGAATTTGAATTAGCCTCTAGGATAGGGATATACCTAGAAGCCTTATTTGATTTAATTGCAAGAAGATAACTTCATAGATTTAGATGAATTTTTGTATCTCTGCAGGAGTTGTAGGTACAATGTTCACTAGATAGAAGATTTGAGGTCGGGAGACTAAAATCGTAGCATAAACCTTGCGAATCAACAATTCGATAACCAACTAAACTATGATAGGAATAGAGATTTGTATGATTGTTCGAAATTCCTCAACCCTGGGATTTACTCCATTGATTGTCCAAGATTTTATTTTATGCATTAGTTTAGATTAGTTTTAACTTTCAAAATTACAACTTTATTTGTTACTCTCCTCAATTGGTTAAACTAGAAGTAGATAGGTGGCGAACACAAGTCCCTGAGAGATTGATACTTAGGCTTCCTTGAAGCCACTATATTACTTGATAAGACCACGTATACTTGCGTGTGCATTTGGGCGCTGTCACTTCTCCATGAATAAAGACTTCTATCCTAGTAATCCCCTAGATGAAGTGAGAACCGTCAAAAAGTGGATGTCTAGTAGTTGACTGACCTTCACTGTGACCAGTAAGAGGTATGGAATTCACCATAGTGATCTTTTCTTAGGTGCTAACCAAATTTAAGACAACCTCTCTCTGATACCACTTGTTAGAGTGAGTGCGCTACTAATTTTACTCTATTAGTTGCCTATTATTGAAACAAGTACACTAACGTGGTTCACTTATGCAGAGTAAATAGGTGTATAAAACCACGACCCATACCTCTACAAGATTTAACCCCAATTTTACTAAAAACTCTTGAGCCTCACCAATTAACAAGTTACAAGACACTTGTAAATTAGGAATTAAACTCTAACTCCTATTTCTACATTAACATAAATCTTCCCAAGATAAGTGTTCCCAAGTCTTTGAGCTCCCTAACTTAAAGACACTAATGCTAACTCAGTTTATACTTTACTAATACTAAAATTAAAGGTCATTACAATTCTAGAACAAACCTATTACACAAAGTCTATGACTCTCTAAGTAAAGGAACAAGATCTTCTTATGACTCCTTCAAGCTAGAGAATGAATTTGATGATTGATGCTTTTCTTATTAGTGCTTGAGTAAAACTCTTTGAAATCAATTCTTCTATTTAAGCCAACTCTACTGAAGTCCTTCAGATGATGTGATCTTCTTTATTTAATAGGACTCTATTAGTTAGTTACACTCCTTATTATATTATGTCTCCTTGTCTGGGGAGGATTTCTTTATTAGCTCAAATTTTAAGTATTGTGTTTATCTTCTTTTCAACCTCTTTTTTGCACGTGATAAATGTTGAAGGCATATCTAAACTTTCTTCAATATCCACTTCTGACTTTAACTATTAGTTTATCATCAGCCTTGCCTGTCACTTCTTCTTGCTTCATATGTGTGGACCAACATGAATAATATGTTTTATTCATAAGTCAATCGTCAAAACTTCATTTCTCTAATACATAACATACACAGTTCCTACCAGTGAGAATGAAAGGACTGTAATATCTTGATACAATAAAACCATCTAAAATATTGGAAACTAACTTGAACATAGTGTGCTTAGAGGAGAAAACAGAGTTGTAGATGAGCCAAACCAAATAGTATAGTAGTAGACAAAGGATAAAACTGTTGGTAGAAACTCTAATGCAAGTGTACCACTAGAAACAACATTAAAGTGCGTATGTAGCAAAGTTATGTATAGTACAGAGATAAAACTGATGCAGGTAAAATACTTATACCTACTGCATTAAAAAAACTTGATCTTAGAGAAGAAAAATATCCTGATTATGGAACTCATATTCTATTAAAAATAGTGGCAGTAATATTCGTAATGAGACAAACATTTCATATTCAACACCCGGTTATTTAGCAGCTAGCTTAAATACCTCAAAATACATAGATCATGAACACAAATTGGCATAACCTATTCTTTTTTTTTATTTTCTGGTGTACCCATTATTTGATCAATATTTGGTTTTGATACATAGATTATTGGAGCATACATTGATATGTAACTGTTTATCTCTTCTAAAGTTTAACTTTCTATGAAGGCTAGTATTTTGTTATGGAAATTACATTGATATGTTGTATTTTAATATTTTCTACTTCTTTCCTTTTTTTCTCCAAGTTCTTTGTTTGTTCTTCTGCTACTTTCTCCTTTTCTTGGACATATATATCATAGATAACTCCGTTGAACTGTATTTTAGAATCAGGTAACATTTAGATTTCTATTTCTACTCCCCCCTCATATGTAAAAGCATGAATCATAAGTAGATCTAAAGTTATATTATTCATCTTACAAGATGTAACATTAAGGTTTTACCACTCTATTTTAAGAGTGCCTTATGGATAGGTCTACCTCCTTTTATACCTAGTTTATGTTTATACTGACCTGGCTAGTCGTTACCTAAGACGCCTTATCCAAGGGCACAGAGTACGAAAATTCTTAAACATTTGTTCTCGAACTAGTATGGATGAACTTAGTTGAAAATTTTAGAATTTGAAATTTTGGTGTAGAGCTGACATCATCCTGCTATAGTGGCATAGTGGTAGCAGCCTATCGTCCGTTATAGCTGGATGTGACCAAAAACTAGCCCTCATTTTATTTCTTTTCCTTCTCCTCTTCATTTACAAATAGGATGAGGTTCACTTCTAAAAAAGCCTCTAGGTTGCCTCATGGCCTTAAGAGTAATGACGAGGGAGAAATATGCTTGAACAGGATAAAAGCTATGGTTTTCTCACGGATTTCACTTTAGAAATCACTAAAATTGAGTCAAAAGTATATGTTCTTGCCTCTATATCAGCTACTTAGAGTTTAGGTAGGCTAGGTTTATTTGAGTAGTATAGGATTGGGTTAGAAAACATATTCATGACATAGACTGATGGGAGATTCCATGTTTATGCCTACAGGCGCGGTGTTGGGATAGATAAAAATAGTAATTCCTAGTTATTTGAAAGCAAATTGATGCTTGTGACATGAACTCATGTCTATTATTTTCGATTTTAGCTAATTATGAATGATTGTAATGGTATTATAATTCATTTTAGAATTTAATGAAAGACTAATTAGGGGTTCTTGGTGTTAGTCGATTCTGAAGAATTTGTGGTAGTAACTAGAGGAATGAAAGTTATTAGCAAGATATTAGTGTTAAGATGGAAGGTTGAAAATATTAAGGTGTGCACCATATGTGTGGATATGTACTTTAGAAATTGCAAGTCTTAACTAAGCCATCAAATGATAGAAAGAATGTAGGCAATGATTTAATGTAGTTAAAACCCAACTTAATTTATGTGTGCATACTAACAGTTTCTTTGTATGCTTTTTACAACACATGTTCAAAAAAAGTAAATGGTTGAATAACACCCTAATTGTTCATCACATACAATATGGTTATATTAAAAACTTGTTGGTCGGTCAAGCATTTTTGTTTATTTTCATTGTGGTTGTGATAATTGTGATATATGTTGATAATGATGGTATGTACCAGTATTTGAACATCTTCACATAATTTATATTCATTAATATGGGATGTATCGATATTTAGGCATCTTCATAGGATTGATTTTATAAGGTTGCCAGGCACTAAATATGTGGGATTTTTGTACATAAACAAAGCTCATCCTTTACAAGTCATGGCATGTGGGTGACCATAATACCCTTAGCATATGTGTTAAAGGTATTAAAGAGTGTGATGGTTCTTTGAGTGGACTATGTTTTGTGATTATTATTGTTCAATTGTTATTGTTGTTCATTATATTGGGATCCTTGTGTCGTCTTGTTATCTAATATTATACTTCATTGTTGGTGATGTTGATCATTGTGTGATTCAAACTAATCATATAAAGGAATGACATATACTCTATTATTGTCTACTTGTGAATTTGATATAAGGGTTGGGTTATTATTGTTGAGTCATGATTGTTCATTTGATTAATAATTAATAATCATGGTCTTGACTTAGTTATTGTCGATATTGATTTCACTTTGTTGAATTGTTTGGTGTTGGTTGAAGGAGGCTAAATGATTATGGTTGAGTTATAAAAAGAACTGCTAGGTGGTCATGGTTGTACTTGCTTACCTTTAATGGCTATGTGGTTATATTATGTGGGTGTCACCTCTAAATTGTGAATGGTTTTTAAGAATGATTTTGTTAGAGTCTGAACTGATTGGTTGTTAAGGTTTGGATGTAATGTATGTTTAAGTTCATAATGAAGTGTGTATTAAATATATAATAAGGATTGAAAAACATACTAAAAAGTAGTGCATTAGAGTTTAATGTGGCGTGAAAGTTGATTTGTGGGTTAGTGAGATCAACAAAAGATAATGGAGGTAAGGAATTAGGATTAGAAGATTTCTTGATTAATAAAACACTTCACGCGTATATTTTTTTGGATATTTATGTAGTGTTTATGTGTTTTAATTCAGGCTGACTGATGATGCTTACTAGTATGTATTACTTGTACTGATATTACTCTTTCTATATCCTTTTTCGGGGTATAGTCTGGTTGCAAAATTAGTCAATGTCTCATGCTTGATATAGTAGAGATCTTTAGTAGCTTCTTTCATTGTCTCTTATGGTGGAAGTTGGTTTATATGTAAACTTTAAATTCATTTGTATTTGCTCTTGTACTTTTTTAAACTATATATTTGGGGTAAAGTATTTTCTTTGTATTCAAGAAATTGTAACAAGGTTTGTAAAAATTAAAAGATTTATTGGTTTCTTTTATAACTTCTGTATATTTTCTTAATTAGATGGTATCAGTTATCCTATCTAGGTGAATTAGAGTAGGTGTCCGAATGACCCGATTAGTTGGGTTGTGACAAGTGGTATCAGACCCTAGGTTATCGATCTCCTAGTACAAGAGCAAATGCCGAATAGATTCTTGTTGATTGATGATTTCCGCATTAATATTGAGAAATTATGAGGCATTTTAGGAAATTGGCTTACTTCTTTCTTTCATCTTGGGCGGTTTGTATGATTTCTTATTTGGGTTGAGACCAATTGGTATCTCTCAATTTTAGTTAATACCTCAACGAGACAAATGGATGTCACTTGAAATTGTTTAGAAGGACACATGCAACACATTTGGAACTGGGAAAGTTCTATTAGGTATCTAGATGTAAGGGTTATCTAACTTTTTAATGATCAGTTAGTGGGTACCAATGACTTAAGTACAGAATGCATTAGAGGGATAACTATATATCTTATTTGGTGAATCAAATCTTTTAGGTTAATACTTATGTGAGTTGTAATTGATTGAATGATTATAAATTTTGTGATTTGTGAAGTAGTTATAAATGGTTTGAATGTTCTAGATGCATTTCTGAAAGGTCATCAGGAAACACTTCTAAGAACATACAATCAACTAGGACCAAAGATGTAGAAGGAACTATAGATTTATCATCTTGAAGATGGGCTAGAAACTCAATATACCCTTTCTTTACTATTTTATCGGCACGAATAGCTGACATACTCCCCATAGGAGTGTTCTTAAAAGTATCCTCTACTCTTACTACTCCAGCCCAGGCATTCCTTTAGTGATGGTTTTATCATAATAATCAAGGTGGCGTGATAAGGAGACAACCAAGTCATACCCAAAATTGTAACGCCCTGATTTTATGGAATCGGAATGCCACATGGTGCTAATGACCCCGAAGGACCACAAGCTAATCCTCTACTGATATCTATACCTGAAAACTGCTAATATAATATAATAAATGTGAAAAACTGGCGAAAACTTGCCATAACATTAAAAACATCTAAAATACTCAAAACTGAAAACTGAATACTGATACATCTGTCTGAAAAGCCTCTAAACTTATCTGAAAAAAGAGTTGATGGGACATGTCCCCAACTAACTCCATTTACTAAAAGTAAACTAAATCTAATGCAATGATAAAAATAAGGATCATCCTCGAATGAAGAGGACTCACTGCTATGTCTACTGCTGCTAACTGAGTCTAGACTGCTAAGGATGGTCTGGATCTCGCGCTTCAGAACTTATGGTATAAGACACCATAGCACAAGAGAAAAATATGCATCAGTACTTGAATATACTGGTATTCTAGATGAGGTAACGTTAAATGCATGGTCTTATGCATGAATATAACTTAACTGAATCACATGAGAGTACTAAATGAGGACATATGCATGAATGCACAAACCAAAACTGGAATCGCAGTAAAATTGAATATGAACTTTGAATACTAGTTCTGATTACTATCTTACTGATGTCTAAATCTAATAGCACTGATGTTTGAGTTTACTAATACTAAGAGACAGAATAATTGAGTCTATTGAGATTGATATCTAACCTTGCTAATATTTATATTGATTTATTATATTCGAGATCAAACCAATTTAATGGGTGGACCTTTGATTTTACTGGTAATGATGCCTGATATTTGATAAACTGAATCTGAGGTCAAGCCTATATAACAAGTGACCTCTGAGTCTATTGATAATAAATATGATTGTCTAAATCTGATATCAATCCTATATAACGGGTGACCTCTTAGTCTACTGATAATGAATATGATTGTCTGAATTAGAGATCAAGCCTATATAACGGGTGATCTCTGAGTTTACTGATAATGAATATGATTGTCTGAATCTGAGATCAATCCTATATAGTGGGTGATCTCTGAGAGGTAATCAAGCCTAGTATAATGGGTGACTCCTCAGCTGAATTCTATACTGAGACTGAATCTGAAACTGAGACTGTGGGAGGTAGTCATCTAACCAACATGCCCCATGTATCTTTCTGGGGGTCCAACCTGTAACACCAGTTAGAAGGGTGTTAGTACCATGAAACGGGTAAAGACACTTCTCTCTGAACCTAGGATGCCATGCCTAATATAATGGGTGACACCTAGTTGGAGCCAAGCTTAATATAACAGAAGACTCCAGGGAGATAGTCAAGCCTAGTATAATGGGTGACTCCTTATCCTACACTAGCTATGCAGTTCTATACTGAAGGGATTGTTATTAACGATTCTATATAAATAACGGGGAAGCCGTCATCTCTACCCTCTCTCGGTGTTGAATCCTACTCCCAAATGAATAGACACAGAACTAATTCTTAAATTATTCTAGACAGAGCTGAATCTATTACTAATTATCTTACTTGACTGATTTGACTGATTTTACTTGATTCCATTATCTGATGAAATAATTATGAATTCTACTTTCTATTGGAATGCTACTTAGTTATGTAACTTACTGAGCTTTACTGAAATCTGAACTAAATACTGAACTTGGTTAGACTGAATATTGAGATTCCTGAGTTTTTTTAATGTTCTAATACTGACTGAATTCTACTGATCATTGCACGACTGAGATTATCTTGAGACTGACTTGGCTCTAGACAAGAAACTAAGTTTTCAGGTATAAATACCCCCTGGACTCAATAACATAAATAAACAAGAGTTGACCATTCGTGCGTAATAACATAATAGTAGACTATCATTCACAACATAGTAAATGAAGCATTACTTCAAGCACTTGGGAATCTTAATCATGTAATTGTATAGGGAGGCATGCTATTATCTCTTAACTCATTTAGTAACGACTACACACACATGGGAGTGCTTACAAAATATCTTAATTCATTCGTAAAGATCCTTTAACAAACACTTGGCATGCACTAGTTGATATATAATAGGGGATTTCATACGTAACATACAACAATGTTACTACCTTCTTCACATAAGCATTCTATCAAACATATGGGAGGTATACTTTGGTCATACAACATTCAATACACCCAATTATCATGATTAAATAATTCAACATGCTTCTTTAAGGGGCTTTATCATGAATATCGCATAATCAACACATACTAGGGTCAAAACTTGAATCTTTATAATCAAAACATGAATCAAAAGTTATCAACAACATGAACTTAAATTTATATTCACATAAATCGTGAAAACTCATAAAACATAAAATTTATAACATTGAAAAGGATTCTTGAACTTCTTGGGTAGAAGGAACCCAAGAATCAACATCCAACATACCTTGCTATATGATTCTTGGAAGATTTACAGAGGAACCTTGATGATTTAGGTCTTGAATTATGAACCCTAATTGTTGTTTTCTAAGAAAGTTGAGAGAAAACTAGTACATTTGGGTAAAATAATGAGAAATCTCGTGTTAAGAAGTATATATAGGGGTATAAAAATGACCGTTTTCCCTTGGAATTAAAATATGGATTTGGAAAAATTCTAATTTTATGTGCTGCGCGACACGCCATAATCACGCCAGCTTACTGGAAATTGGATAATTGGGAAATTGGGCCTTGGCGCGATGAGGTGGAAATTGTGTTTCCCCCTTGGTTGCAAACTGGAAAGACACCAAGACGTAGTGGAATCGCGAAGGCTTACTAGATTTTGACAATTGCCATTTTGGCTGGCACCGCGACACGCTAAATTATCATGTGGTACACTATCTCGCTAAAATGGCTCTAACTCATAGCCCGAGTGTCGGATTTGGGAGAATTTGATATTGATGGAAAGATTATTCAATTTTTCACGTGATAATAACTCAAAATATTAAAAATTTCTCATGGAATAAAATATATTCATCTTTGAAGAAAGATCTTTGATGTTGTAGAGACGAATTTGAATTAGGAGAAGTGTGGGATATTACAATATCTCCCCCTTGGGAACATTCGTCCTCAAATGAGACTGACTAAGCTAAGAATACTAGAAGGCTGAACTTTCTTACTGGACATGAGCATATGGAACATGACTATGTAACTGAAACTACTAATATACTAAGATTTCATACTGGACATGCATATCTAATGCATGGAATACACAACTGAAGCTACTCATAAGCTGAATTCTCATAATGAACATGCATATCTGATGCATGGATTTGTGACTGAGTTTCTCTCATGAATTCCTGACTGTATACACTGAAGAGCTGAACTCTTTCTACTGCTCATGCATATCTAATGAATAAATATATCTGATTCTTGAATACATGACTGAGTATGCAATGATAACTGGTGCTAACTTCGTAAGGAAAGTCTGAACATGGAATTGAATAGATCTAAGGGCATGAAATAATCGGTATATTATGGAGTATCTCCCCCTTGGGAATCTGGGTCCTTCTAAGAACACTTCATTGAAATACTGGGGTGGTGCACGGGGCACCTAGGAACTGGGTCATGATTGATCATCTGAGATATGAAACTAATGTATGACTCATGAACTGAACTTATACTCGTAACTACTAGGACTTTCTATTTTGGAATAGTTAACTTTCCTGAGATTTCTGATGACTTGAATAGATGAAAAGATGAGAAAACAAACTATACAAATCTGACTGTCTGACAGCTAAACTGACTTGCTGGCTTTACTGACTAACTCATGCTGAAAACTTAAGCTTAAATGAAGCTTTCTCTGACATTCTTTCTATAAATTTCTAATCACCTTTGGGATTATGGAACCTTGGTATGATCAGAATAAAACATCTGAATAGGAAACCATAACATAGGTATAGTTCTATAGTATGGGCACTGATAACTCTATCGGCTGAGGTCTAAGCTGAAATAACTTATCCTTCTAAGTTCAAGCCTACTCAAATCTCTGAGATATATCTAGCCACTTACACATCAATATAACATTCAATCCTATCTTCTTGACTAAAGCCTTGTGTAAAACAAGCATGTTACAACCTTTCCTTAACATGAAACACTTACTCTCTCTCAGCTAAGTAAATTACCAACATTAAGGAGGATTCACTAAAAGGTTAAAACATGGGAACATGAATCATGGATGGACACTATACTGAACTTGGCACTTGACTAAATCCTAAGGAATAGAATATCAACATCATGAGCTTATCAATGGGTCTAAACGAAGAATATACATGACATACTCTGAATCTTCAACTGTTCTTTACATTAGCTCAACCTTCAAAGATTTAAACTTAATTTCTAAAACATACATGAATATTAACAAATCTTTAATAGCAATACTACTCTCATCCAGGCCTTCAAATTTCACATCTCTAAACTATATTCTCCCCATATCATGAGAATTACCACCATGCTTACATAAAAAACACATATAACTTTGAATGACAAAACTTAAACTCTTACACGCATTATTCAAGCCTACTGATTCACTATTCTTATAACTAACCCCATGGAACATAATTTGCTCAAATTAAGACAACACTATCCCGAAATATTTGTGGGGTCGGTCTAAGAAAGCTCTATCTGAAGGACTTTCATCTTCACTACTTCTGTTAACTTAAAAGTAAGGAAAATCTGACATGAATGGAACATGATGAGAATCCACATAAGTTTCTTAGAGAACCTTTCTATAGCACGATCTGAGACATGAAAGAAGGGAGAATTTTCCTAAAATATCTTATAGCCTCCTGTACATAAATGTGGTATGCAACACACCCATGCATAAGACTCTACTAGATGCGATATTTTAGACTCCTAGGATACTATTGAACCTCAGTGTAACACCCCATAAAATTCCCAAGTCCTTAGAGATTCTAAAGTATGCCAAGAAAGGCTTAACACATAGAAAGTTTGGTTAAGTTTTGAAACTTTTCCATTCGATAAGACTTTAAAAATTTGAAGAATTATTTTGTGACCTTACCGACCTTTGTTTCCTGATTTTCTTATTGCGTTGCGATGGGGCAAGTCAAGAGTATATCTCGGATGAGTTTCATAATTTTTTGATGAGCCTAAGGTTGTGTTTGGATTGGAAAAATAGTAGCTAAAGGATACAGAGGGGCGCCACGCATCTTAGAGTCTTGGCTCCCTTCCTCAGTAGCAAGGCACCGCCCAGCCTTCAAAAGGCTTTGGGAAAGGCGCCGCCTTTTGATAGCCCTTGTGCCCAGTTTTTCAGCATTTCACTTCCGTGTTTCAAGGACAATTTAGTAAAATCCCACCCCTATATAAGCTTCTTTAACACGATATTCATCATAGTTTCACCCAAAATAACACGAGATTCATCGTAGTTTCACCCAAAATATAAGGTTTTCTCTCAATTTTCCTCAAGAATAAGGGTTTCTATTGAAGGTTTAAAATCAAGGAAATTCCACCGTTAATTTTTCAAGAATCATATAGCAAGGCATGTTTGATGTTAATTCTTGGGTTCCTTCCACCCAAGAAGTTCAAAAATCCTATTTAAAGTTTCAAAGATTTTATTTTTATGAGTTCCCATTATTTATGTGAATATAAGTTAAAGTTCATGTTGTTGATATGTTTTGATTCAAGATCTGATTATAAAGATTCAAGCTTTGACCTTAGTATGTGTGATTATGTGATGTTCATGATAAAAGCCCTTCAAGAAGCATGTTGAATTATGTAATCATGTTAATTATGTGTATTGAATATTGTATGATCAAAGTATGCCTTCCACATGTTTGATAAATTGCTTATGTGAAGAAAATAGAGTCATTATATCATGTAGACAAGAAATCCCCAATTTTGTGTAAGTCAATACATGTCAAGTGTTTGTTGTAATGCCTAGACGAGTAAATTATAATATGATACATGCATTCCTATTTATGTTAATTTCTTATTAAATGAGTTATGAGACAACAACATGCATCCCTATACAATTACACGTTTAAGTTTCTCCAAGTGCTTGAAATGTTGCTTCATTGGTTATATTGTGAATGATAGTATATTGTTATGTTATTAGGCAAGAGTTGTAATGTCTTATTTATTTATGTTATTTAGTCCTAGGGGTATTTATACCCAAAAAATTAGCTGCCTGTCTAGAGCTGAGTTAGTCCCAAGATAATCTCAATCGTGCTATGATCAGTATATCTCAGTTAATTGAGAAGCTAAGAAAACTCAATAATCTCAGTATTTAATTTAATCAAGCTCAGTATCCAGTTCAGACCTCAGTAGTATTTAGTAATCAATCCAAAATTCAATAAAGCTTAGTAAGTTACGAAACTCAGTGGTATTCAAACAGAAAGTAGAATTCAGTAGTATTCTGTCAGTCTTCGGAATCAAGTGAAATCAGCTTAAATCAGTTACTTAGTATAATAAATAGAAGATTTAGCTCATTATAAGTTCAGTTAAGAATCAGTTCAGAGTCCTTCAGTTGGGAGTAGTAACTAGCACCGAGCGAGTGCAGGGATGATGGCTTCTCGTTAGAGAGGTAGTATTGTTAGCAGCAATCCCTGAACTCCAAAACTACGTAGATAGCGCAAGACTAGGAGTTACCCGTTAGATTAAGGCTTGACTATCATACTGCCTTAGGCTTGACTTTCTACTCAGAGTCACCCATTAGAGAAACTTGACCATAGTAGAGATCTATACCCATGGCACGATATTGACATCCTTCCAATTGGGGTTATAGGTTGGACCCCATTAGATCAGATTCAGGGCATGTAGGTTAAGTGAGAACTCCCACAGTTACAATTTTAGCTTCAGATTCAGGGCATGTAGGTTAAGTGAGAACTCCCACAGTTACAATTTTAGCTTCAGATTCAGTCTCAGTGAAGATCTCAAATAGTTCTTTAGATTTAGGATCATTAGATACGGTCACACAGCTCAGTAAGGAACTTAGATAGTTTCACAGATTCAGAGATCAGCCACTAAATAGGCTTGATCTCAAACTCTATCAATTATTATTACTATCCTTATCAGTATCAAAAGATCCAGAGATCACCCATTAGATAGGCCTGATCTCAAACTCAGTCCATCATTTCTATTATTAAAAGATTCAGAGATCTTCCACTAGATAGGTCTGATCTCAGATGCAATCAATCTTTATCATTATTAATAAATTCAGAGATCATCCATTAGAGAGGTTTGATCTCAGATTTAGTAAGTCGATAGTAGAAAGCTCAGAACTCAGTTATTAGAAAGACTCAGATATTCCGTCTCATAGTGCTAGTGAATTTAGATGTTAGTAATAATAAGCTTAGCTGTCAAAAGCTCAAGTATTCGAAAGTTAGTATTTAGTGTTGTCATGATTTTAGTTATGATTTATGCATTCCTGCATGTATCCTCATTCACCATATTGAGATTATTCAGTCAGTATTGTTCATTCATAAGCCCTTGCATTTAGCCTTACCTCATCTAGCATACTAGTACATTCAAAGTATTAACGCATACTTTCTCTTGTGCTATGGTGTCTTATACCATAGGTTCCGAAGCACGAGATCCAGAGCAACCATAGTAGTCCAGACTCAGTCAGCAATAGTAGACGTAGTAGTGAGTTCTCTTCATTCGAGGATGATCCTTATTTTACTATGGCATTAGACTTAGTTTAATTTTGTAGATAGAGTTAGTTGGGGAGATATCCCATCAACTCCATATTTCAGACAGTTTAGAGGCTTTTTGGACAGATGTATTAGTATTCAGTTTTTAGTTTTAAGTATTTTAGATGTTTTAAACCTTATGGCAAGTTTTCGCCAGTTTTTCGCATTTATTATATTATATTATGCAGTGCTCAGGTACAGATATCGGTAGAGGGTTAAATTGTGGTCCTTCGGGATCATGACCATCATGTGGTGTTTCGGTTATAAAAAATTAGAGTGTTACACTTAGGCTCTGATACCAAGTTTGTAACGCCTTGATTTTCTAGAATCGGAATGTCACACGGTGCTCATGATCCCAAAGGACCACAAGCTAACCTCTACTGATATCTGTACCTAAGTACTACATAATAAAATATAATAAATGGAAAAAACTGGCAAAAACTTTCCATAAAGTTCAAAGCATCTAAAATACTCAAAACTGAATACTGATACATCTATTTGAAAAGCCTCTAAACTTGTCTGAAAAAGGAGTTGATGGGATATGTACCCAACTAACTCCGTCTATCAAAAATAAACTAAATCTAATACAATGATAAAAATAAGGATCATCCTCGAATGAAGAGGACTCACTGCTACATCTACTGTTGCTGACTGAGTTTGGACTGCTAAGGGTGCTCTGGATCTCACACTTCGGAACCTATGGTATAAGACACCATAGCACAAGAGAAAAGTATGCATCAGTACTTGAATTTACTGGTGTGCTAAATGAGGTAAGGCTAAATGCATGGGCTTATGCATGAACATAACTTAATTGAATCACATGAGATTACTGAATGAGGATATATGCATTAATGCACAAACCAAAACAGGAATCGCATTAACACCGAATACAAACTATGAATACTAGTTTTTGATTACTGTCTTACTGATGTCTAAGTCAACTAGCACTGATGTCTGAGTTTACTAATACTGAAAGACAGAATAACTAAGTCTATTGAGATTGATGTCTAATCTTGCTGATATTGATACTGATTTATTTTATCCTAGATCAAGCCTATATAATGGGTGACCTCTAAGTTTACTGGTAATGATGCCTGATACTTGAAAAACTAAATTTAAGGTCAAGCCTATATAACGGGTGACCTCTGAGTCTACTGATAATGAATATGATTGTTTGAATCTGAGATCAAGCCTATATAATGAGTGACCACTGAGTCTACTGATAATGAATATGATTGTCAGAAGCTAAGATCAAGCCTATATTATGGGTGATCTCTGAGTTTACTGATAATAAATATGATTGTCTGAATCTAAGATCAAGCTTATATAACGGTTGATCTCTGAGAGGTAGTCTAGCCTAGTATAATGGGTGACTCCTTAGCTGAATTCTATTACTGTGAATAAATCTAAAACTAAGACTGTGGGAGGTAGTCATCTAACTAATATTCCCCATCTAGCTTCCTTGGTGTCCAACCTGTAACGCAATAAAGTACCAGGTAGTACACTGTCTCACTAAAATAGCTTTAACTCTTTGCCCGAGTGTCGGATTTGGGCAAATTTGGTATCGATGGAAAGCTTATTCAATTTCCCATGTGATAAAAATTTAAAATCTTAAAAATTTCTCATGGAATAAAATATATTCATCTTTGAAGTAAGATATTTGATGTTCTAGAGATGAATTTGAACTAGGAGAAGTGTGGGGTATTAAAAAAATAGTATCAAATTCCTCTATGTCTAGAATCACTATGCTTGTCAAGGTATCAAACCTATATACAATAGGATACACCTGATTAACTTATACAATCACTTCAAATGGTGTGGACACATACATAGGAGTATCAAGATATTCACATTCTTGTCCTAGACTAAGATAAATTTCACAGAAACATAAGAGAAAGTGGAACTATAATCAAGCTATACAAAAGCCATATGATCATAGACATGATTATTACCTATGATCAAAGAATAAAGATGTTGACCCTAGCACAACTCTAACCGCTATCTCTAGTATCCTGAACACCATTTTTATCAATCTATCTCCCCATCTTGGGTGGCTTAGTTTACACCCATTCCTGTAGCTTATCCACTATGACTCTTTGTTGATGACCCCTACCATTTTATCCTCTACGATAACTTGTCAGAACTAGATAACTGGAAGTTGGTTGTTGAGTTAACTAACCTATAGAAAAAATTAGGGCAATAACTTCTGATATGGCCTAAACCTCCACACTCATGGAACCTGATGCCCAAAGTAGGCCTCTAAACTTAAGAAAATTAAGGTGTATAGTTGCCTATTCATAAAGGTTGATAATAGACCCTAGACAGTCCCTCTGCGGATATAAATATGGCTGAATGGTAATGCCAAAAAGAACCATGCTCCTTTCAGAAAGTAATATTGAACTACCCTGAGGGGCAAGCCTTCTTCACTTCTTCTTTTACTTCTCCCTATTTCTCAAGTTCCTCAACCTTCTTGGCAAACTTAACTATCTCTTCAAAGGACTTACCAAACACAACCAGAGATAAATTAATCATCTGAATCTCTGAATTCAAACCTTTCACAAAGTACCTAATCCGCTCTTTCTCTTAGGTGATAAGTTGTAGTGTATACCGAGACAAGGCATTAAAATAAGTATGGGGACAGTATTTTTCAAGAAATACATTCCAAAATTGAACCCAAGTAAGTGGAGGTAAGACATTCCTACATTCTACAAATAACCTCCATCATTTCATAGCTTTGGCTTACAGCTGGAAAGGAAAAAACTCCACACCTTTACCATTCTACAACACCCATATTATCTAAACATTCTTGACAATCTATCAAAATCTCAAATGCATCATCGATTTTTTATCTTGGAATACTAAATATTTTATCTTTATGAAATTGTAGAACAATCTACGCTCATCATTAGTCATCATTGTACCAAGTACCTAATTGGGGATACAATCTTGTTTTTGGTCCTTCATCTATCCTTAGTACTACAACAATGGCAAGTGTAATGCTAGGAGTGGAAAGGACGGAACAACAATTGTGTTACTTGTGCCAGACAAGCTACTCAGAAATCCCAACACTTGTTCAATCAAATTTGCAAACAAGGACACCTGAATACACCATTTAGTATTGACACTACATTCTTTGGAACTACCATCTCTTCTTACCAAACTATCACTTCTTCATTTAAAGGTAGGGAATCCTATTTTTGGGGAGTTGATGATGATCTCAATATAGATGGTCATTCAACTACTTGGGATCTATCCCTAATAGCTGTTTCCCTTCATCTTTCCCTTCTAGCTCTGCCCCGAATTGAGGCCTTCCCCAAACTATAACCCTAACAGCTGGTGCGGGTGTCGCCACGAATGTAGCTACTACTACTATGGTGAAAAGATAATTCACCATCTACGAACAAAAGTGAATGATTTATATCCCTATTTAGTGATCACCAGATAATAATTAGAATAAAGTAATCACATAAAAGAAAGAAAGAAATTTATTTCCTAAAGCTGTGTATACTTTTGAAAAAAAAGTACAGGTATCTCTGTATCATTCTTCAAGATTCTACTAGACTTGTTCCTATACGATAAGATCTTTGAATTCAGTGCTATGATACCATCTTTGTCACGATTCAAATGGTCTAGATTGTCACCCTCCCTAATCTATGGTAGAAGAACCATGATTAAACCCTCAAGTAACCTAATACTATATTTATATTCACTTTATATTAACCTTATCATTAAAGAAGTCTAAAACATCTTTATTAAATTATAAAGATCAATATAAACCAACAAAATTGTTCAGCCACTAATAGAGTGCAGAAACCTCTATTTATTATAATCTCCAGAACCTAAATTCACCATAAAAAGGTGTCTACCATATAAGTCTACAACCAAAAGGATATCTAAAAATGGAAAAATAATAAAAGAGTGTCTTAGTCACAAAACATGGAATATGAACATAAAGCTAAAGATTTAAAGGTTGGTCAGTCTTGGTTCTCAACCTTAGATCAAAATTTAGTACTGTTGGCTAGAGTCGTGGTCTCGTCTTAACTCCTAGAACACACTCTGCACTCAACAAAAAGAAGAGCATGTATAGCATCAATACATCAACAAGTACTGATAGGCATCATAGGTCGACTCAATTTGATACCATACAAATAAGTAAACCAAATAAATATAATGCAATCATCATAGAACTCACAATAAATGAAAACACCAAAATTATAATAGATAACTTTCAAGGGAGTACAAATTCATAAATATGTGGGTTTACACTTACATAATTTCAACAACAAATAGAGTCACAACATTTGATTATAACCAAGCATTCAATCCACATGAATATATATATATATATACATGTGAATGCAAGATGTGGAAATCAGTACTTTCTCTGCTCAATCTTATCAACATCATTACATTATCATAAACATTATGTTTTAATAACTTTATCAACATCGTCATTGTCAATAAGATCATGAACATCATCATCAGTATATCATCATTATTACCATCATCTCAATGAAATCAATACATATGAATATGCAGTGCAGTCAATAATCACAAATAGTGCTCAAAGCAATCACAATTACTTAATTCACATATAAGCATAGATTAAAACAAGTCTAATTTCTACAATATATCGTAACCCACCTCGATTCCTTGATCAAAGTAACTTCAAGGCCACAAGGTTTCCCTTCTTTTCTCTTTGACCTAGATTGGGTCTATTACAATAAGATTACACACTTATTTTAACCAATTTACCCCTTTAACCATTAGTGATTAGTAAGCAACAACTTTTAGTCATCAATTTTTCTAATTCATTATCTTAGATTTTTGTACCCTTTAAACCTTATGAAACTTATCACATTTGGAATGAACAACTATAATTTCACTCTTATTAGTGTTTTTAACACCCTTAAAACATTTTTTACTGATTGTGTACTCTTTCTCACAAATTTGCATTAAGTTCTTAAATTAGGGATAAACCTCAATTTCTTACCATCAATACATTTTCTAATAATTTTTAAAAGTTATAAGAAGTAATTCAAGTTTAGAATGTAAAAAACATAGCTCCAAAGATGAAAACTTCAAAAATTTTATAGAAAGTTGACTTTCCCTGATCTCTCTCATGTTTTACAGAAAGTGGAGAATGAAAAAAAATTTGGATTTAAAAATGTCAAAAACACGTGTTACTGCTGGAGTGTTTGTATTACAACCATATTAGCACCTTTACATCGATTAAATTACTGTTGCACCAATTTGCAACTTAATACAGTCTTCATCACAGTGGAACCTTTTTTTGTTGCAGCGGTAGCAATGAAGTCATTCACTTTTTTGTTGTAGTGATCCTAAGGTAGAATCTTGAGGCCTCTCTATAATAATTCCCATTTTATAATACACTCCTCAAAATATGGCATCACAAACCAACCCCTCCATGGTAAATTCTATAACTAGAGTTTTATAACTTTATTTTAAGTTTTGGAAGTTGCTACAAATTCCTAAATTGTTATTTGTATAAAAACCAAGTAAGACATCACTACCAATACTCATATTAATACCATATTTCCTTTGAATAGTACACACTTAAACTTTATCGAATACTATACTAGCCTTGAATTTATCAAAATTACTTAAGGTAAGACTAGGTGCAAATTTTACTTCCTATTTCAGCATAACAATGATTTGGATCTTTACAGAATTATATAGGATAAATTCCTGTTGTGGTTCCTATGAGAAATATAGGTGAAGAATATTATTGAATTTGTATTACTACATTATTACATTAATACCGTATTTATAGACACAACATTCTAATCCTTTTTCAAATAGAACTCTATACTATAATCCTTTTCCAAGTAGGATTCCATATGCTTTTCTTATTCCTACTCAGATTCAAACACACCCCCACAAGTTGGTGTACATAAGGCATATGTACCAATCTTGTTGTGGATGTTATTAATATGAGAATCAGTGTGGGACTTTGTGAAGATATCTTGCAAAAAACTATTAAGGACTACTTTAGATGCTTGATATACCACTTGAAAGGGAAAAAACTGAAAAAGTGGTTGAAAAATTAGTATACATCACTAAAAATTTGATCTATCGCTGAAATATTATCAAAAACTAGTATAAAAGATATTGTTCATCTGGAAATCCAGCGATGAGTAGATCTTGAACATGAAACTCACTAAAAACTCTTTGAAACATGCTCACATGCTAGATTATTAGATTTGATGACTAAAAGGTGGTCACATTTTGGGAAATTTTATATTGGTATGGTCAAAATAATAAAGCGACCCTACCAAGAAAGAGAAATTTTATGGACAGGGTCGAAATGATGAGGCGACCCTCTTGAAAATAGAACTTGTATGGCTATGGTAGGAATGATGAAATGATCATACAAAAAAAATAATATGTGTAGGGTTGGAATGATGGCACAACCCTATAGAAAAAAGAGAAGTTATATGGGTAGGGTTGGGATGATGAAACTACTATACTGAAAAAGAGAAATAATATAGGAATGACGAATGATAATATTTCTGTTGTTGCATCTTTAAAAATAAAAGTAAAATATTATTTTTTAACCATAATATTTTAAAACTTATTTTTAACCATGGCAAGCAGGAATGTTGAAAATATTATTGAAACTTCTTCTCCACATTTAGTTGGACAAAATTCTTCATTATCATCAAATTGCTTGCAGCTATAACTAAAATCATCTTGACCCTGTCTTCAACCCACGACTGAACCATAGGATAAATCAACCATCGAATACATAGAATTGTTGGATTTGATACCACTTGTTGGGGTCAAAACTGATGGGCGTCATGCATAACCTAATAGTTTGCAAACTTTAGAGGTGATAATTTAGATGATAAATAAAAACATACTAAAAATGCATAACATCGATATGCTTTGGTCAAGTGACCTATAAATTGAAAAATATATAACCTATTGGAAGAAAATCTCTCTCTAAATAAGACTCTAAGAACTACATTGTGGATGCTATTCTATTTTGGTATGAGAACAAGGGCCTTCTATTTATAGAGGCATAAAACCTTTCCTGAAAGAAAGAGGTTTGCCAAATATGGAAGGGCTTTATATTTTTCATTTAGAAAAGACTAAAAGTAATATATTGGTATTACTTTAACTTTCCTGTAATAGAAAATTGATGATTAAATTTGCTAAGAAAATTAGGGAGAAAAAACTAATAGATCTCTAATTTTTGGCTTGATTTTCTTGACAAAATATTGACCACCTTCTTCAACCATAATCTTTTTTCTTCAGATAATTTTTAGCACTATTGGTTAGCATGCTTAATTGAGCCCTTTTGGATTAAAAATATATGAGCCTTTTTAGGTTAAAAATATTGGAGCCTTTATAGGGTTAAAAGTGACCTTTATTTTCAAAATTTTAACGACAGGATTATTGAAAATATGATTAACAATTGTCTCCACGTGTAGTATTTTGGACTTTTATTTTGACAAAAAATATTCCTCATTATCACCAAGTTGGTTTCAGCTTGATTTGAAACTACTTTTAACATGTCTTTAATATTGTTTCATCAAATCATTAGATTTTTGAACAGTAGGCACTGATACCACATGAAATATATAAGTGCAGATTATTATTGAATTATTATAATTGCTTTAGTACACTAAGATGTTATTTTTAGACACTACATTCTTATAAGACCCCACAAAATTCTTTTGTAGTCTGAGCCTTAGAGTGTGTCAAGTGAAGCATAAATCTGGTTTAAAAAGGTTAAGAAGTGTCTTCCCAAGTGAGAAGTATTTTGAACCATGTAGAATTTCTCTAATATCGACTTTTTGTCATGTAGAGAATTGAATAAGCTTTCCGTCAATATAAAATTTGCCCAAATCTTAAACTTGAGCAAAGAGTTAGAGCTATTTTAGTGAGATAGTGCGCCACCTGGCACTTTAGCACGTCGCGAAGCCAACCAAAATGGCAATCGTCAAAATCTAGTGAGCCTCCATGATTATGGTGCGTCGTGCCAAGGCTTAATTTCAAAATTTTCAATTTTCAGTTCACCAATACAATTTCACCGCGTCGCGGTGTCTTTTCAGTTCGCAACCAAGGGGGCAACGCGATTTCCACTGCGTTGCGCCATCAAACAGTTTCCCAATTGTCCAATTTCCAATGAGCTGGCACGATTATGGTGCGTCGCGCCAGCATGTAAAATTGAAATTTTTCAGTTTATTTCCAGGGGCAAAAAGGGATATTTTGCTACCCCTATATATTCTACTTAACATGGGTTTGGCCTCATTTTAACCTAAAAATACTAGTTTTCTCTCAAGTTGTTCAAGAACAATAGTTAGGTTTCTATAAAAATCAAAACCCTTCCTTCTTCTTCAAGAGAAATCAAGAAATCAAGAATCTCTCCAAGAGCTTTCAAGTAAGAGTTTCTCTAAGGTATGCAGATGTTGATTCTTGGGTTCATTTCATCCAAGAATCTCAAGAACCCTTTTCTTAAATTTCAAAAATTTTATGTTTATGAGTTTTCATGATCCATGTGAGTTGAAATTGATATTCATGCTATTATTGAGTTTTGATTCATATTTGTTTGCAAGGTTTTCAAGATTTGACTGTAGTATGTGATACCCATGTGATGTTCATGACAAACCCTCTTCAAGTTGCTTGTTAAGTGATGTGTTCATGTCAATTAAGTGTAGAATTGTTGAATAATCAAAGCATGCTCCCCATATGCTTGATAAAATGCTTATTTGAATAAATTAGAGCCATTATAGAATTTTGACTAGAAATCCCCAATTGTGTGTAAGCACATGCATGCCAAGTGTTTGTTGAAAAGTCTTAGTGAATGAATTATGGCATGGTAGCATGAAATTCCCCAATTATGTACTCTTTGATACATGCTAAGACTTTAATACATACTAAGTGTTTAATGAATAAATTGTAACATGATAGCATGAAGTTCCCTAATTATGTATTCTCCGGTACATGCCAAGACTTAAATATGTGCGAAGAGCTTGATGCAAGGCCTTGTTGAATGGAGTATGATCCAATAGCATGTCCCCCTATGTTATTACATGTTTAGGATTCCTAAATGCTTGAAATGACTCCTTAGTGATTGTGATGGTGAATTATTGTCCATTGTCTTGATTATTCAAGAACGGTTATGTTTTACTTTTATGTTATCGAGTCCTGGGGGTATTTATACCTGATAATTTAGCTGTTGTCTAGAGACCATGCAAGTTTACATGATAATTCCAGTCGAGCCATGATTCTCAGAACTCAGCGAGTTATAGAACTTTGTATTCTAAGATAGAGAACTTAAGAAAATCTCAGTAATCTCTATAATTCTCGTAATCTTAGTATCGCTAGTAATCTAGCCTCAGTGCTATACTCATCTAAGATCTAGCATTAGTCAAGTGTTCAGTTCAGTACTCACTAGTATTCGAGTAATTTATCCTGAGCTCAGTGTCATTCAGTCTGATAATGAGATTCAGTAGTATTCGGTCAGATACAGAACCAAGTGAATTCAGCTTAACTCAGTCAGATCATTCGAGAACATGATCAGTATCAGATTTAGCTTAGTTTGTGTTTAGTTAAAAATTAGTTCAGAGCCTTTTAGTTGGGAGTAGGAGCTAGCACCGAGTGAGGGCAGGGATGGTTGCTCCCTGTAAGAGAGGCAGAGTTGTTAGGAGCAATCCCTGAACTCCAAAACTGCATAGCCAGCACAAGATGTAGGAGTCACCAGTCAGGAAAGGCTAGTCACCAGTAAGATAGGCTTGACTATTACATTGCCTTAGGCTTGACTTCCTACAAGGGTCACCTGTAAGATAGGATTAACAAGAGAGGTCTTTACCCGTGGCACGATATTGATACCCTTCTAAATGCAATTACATGTTGGACCCCACCAGTTGAGATTCGAGGCATGTCGGTTAAGTGACTACTTCCCACAGTCATTGAATACTTACAACAATCATAGTTTTAGTATCAATCTTAAAAAATTAGGACTGTCAGATACAACCATCTACCTCATTGAGGAACTCAGATAGTTCTATTAATTCATAGTCCACCCGTCAGATAGGCTTGGTCCCATATAAAGTTATTTTGTATCAAATCTAGAGATCACTCGTTAGATAGGCTTGATCTCAATCTCTTATTTCGTTGAGAAATCTCATTATCAGGTCTAGAGATCATCCGTCAGATAGACTTAATCTCAGTCTCAAATTTAGTTGAGTATTCTTGTTATTAGATCTAGAGATCACCCATTAGATAGGCTTGATCTCAATCTCATATTTTGTTGAGTAATCTCATTACCAGATCTCAATTTCACTCATCAGATATGCTTAATCTTAGTCTCAAATTTGTTGAGTATTCTTGATATCAGATCCCGATATCACTCGCTAGATAAGACTGATCTCACCTTAGTATTCATTTATTAGTATCAAATGATTCAGTTATTCAGTTTCTCAGTATTGGTAGTGAGTTCAGATGTCAATTATGTAGTACCTGAGTTTCAGTACTCAGAGTCATGATGATTGTGATTATAGTTTGTGTATTCATGTATGTGTTCTTATTCAGTACTCTTATGATTATTCAGTTAAGTAATTGTTCATGAATAATCCCTTACATTTAGCCTTACCTCATCTTCATACTTAGTATATTCCCGTACTGACGCATTTGCACTATGGTGTTTTATTTGGCACCATAGGTTCAGAGGCATGAGATCCAGAGTACCCTTAGCAGCTCAGTCCTAGTTAACAGCAGTAGACATAGCAGTGAGTCCTCTTCAGTCGAGGATGATCCTTATTTTTATAATTATCATATCAGATTTGGTTTAAATTTAGTAGACAGAGTTAGCTAGGGACATGTCCTATCAACTCCATAGTTTAGGTAGTTTAAAGGCTTTTCGCACAGGTGTAGCAGTATTTAGTTTTCAATTTTGAGTATTTTTAGATTTTTTGAACCTTATGGCCAGTTTCTGCACTTATTATTTATATTATGCAGTGTTCAGGTAAAAATATCAGTTGAGGGTTGGCTTGTTGTCCTTCGAGATCATGAGCACCGTGTGATATTTTGGTTCTAGAAAATTGGGTCGTTACAAACTTGGTATTAGAGACTAAGGTTCAATAGTGTCCTAGGGAGTCTGAAAAGCTGCATCTAGTAGAATATTATGCATGGGTATGTTGCATGTGACATTTATGTACAAGAGGCTATAAGATGTTTTTAGGAGCAGTTTCCCTTCTTTTAGTATTCATGTCATGCGAGTGACTATTAGTTCAAGTTGATCCTCATTCTAATCCACCTCTTTCTTTCATTTACAGAGATCCCTCCTTGCAGAGATTATGTTCGTAGGGTTGATGACTAGCCCCCTCAGCCAGTAGATCCTAAGATTAAGGGTGTGTCATATGAAGAGTTTTGGGCAGCTTTTCAGGTGCTATCTTAAGCTATAATGAATGTTCAGGTAACCGTCAGGCTGTGGCCCCACCTCAGTAAGATAGGGGTTCAGCCATAGCCAGAGTTAGAGATTTCATGAGAATGAGCTAGCCAGAATTCTTTGGGTTAGTAGCAGGTGAGGACCCACAGCTTTATCTGGAGGAGGCAAAGAAGATCACCCAAATTATGCATATTTCTAAGGAGGAGAATATAGAGTTAGCATCCTATACATTGAAGGATATCACTCATATTTGGGTAGTGATGTGGGAGAAGAGTATAAGGGAGAGTGCAACTCCCATGACTTGGAAGGAGTTTTAGGATGTGTTTTTAGATAAGTTTTTCCCGCTAGAGAAAAGGAAATCTAAGGTAGAAGAGTTCATGAACCTAAGGAAAGGGTCCATGAAAGTGAAAGAGTATTTTCTTAAGTTCAACCAGTTAGCTAAGTATGCTCCTGACTTGATAGCTGACCCTAGAGCGAGTATGAATAAGTTTGTGACTAGTGTATCCGGGTTAGTGTTGAAAGAGTGTAAGGCCACTATGCTTAATAGAGATATAGACCTTGCTAGCCTGATGATGCATGAATAATAGATTGAGGTTGATAAGGTGAAAAAAAGAGAGAGAGTAAGTAAGAAAGCTAGAACAGGTAGTCATAGTTTCTCTCAGGCAGGGTCCTAGGGTGGTAGCCATTCTCAGTATAGTCAGAGATTTTTAGTCCCAGCTCTATCCTCATCTAGTACCCACACCAAAGTTCGGGGATGTCCGTTATGATAGGGCACCAGACCCCAAAGCCTAGAGTAGTGCTAGTGGTGTTCGTACCTGTCTATTTTATAGAGAGTATGGCAAGAGCCACCTAGGTTTGTGTAGAGCCGGTAGTGATGTGTACTTTGGGTAAGGTAGGACAAGCCACAGAATGTGAGATTTTATATTGCTAGCTCAGAGAGTTAAATAGTTTCATCAGAAGGGTGTCCCCTTCGATGCCAATAGTGGTCCGTATCAGAGCAGTCTCTATGTATTTTAGGCTCTCCATGATCAGGAAAGGTTCCCTGATATAGATTCGAGTATGTTGTGGGTACTTTATCTTTGTGATATGCTTTTCTAGATCCTTTGCTTCCATTTTTGAGCTTATATGTCAGCATTAGGCATGCATTGGTTTTAGATATCAGTCGGTCAATCATGACCCAGTTCGTAGGTGCCCCGTGCATCACCCCAGTATTTCAGTAAAGTGTGTTTAGAGGGATATAGAGTACCAAGGGGGAGATACCCCATGATATTAAAATTATTTCATGTCCTTAGACTCATTCAGTTGCATGTTCAGACTCTTCTTATGAAGTTAATATCAGTTATCATTGCATAGTGGTTCATGCTTTCGAGAGTCAGTTCAGTCATACATTCATGCATTCGATATGCACGTTCAGTAGAAAGAGTTCAGCTTTTTAGTGTGTTCAATCATGCATTCATGAGATCATCCCAGTTACGCATCCATGCATCAGCTATGTATGTCCAGTATGAGAGTTCAAAATATCAGTAGTTCCAGTTGCATAGTCATGTTTCAGATGCTCCTGTTCCTTGAGTAAGTTCAGTCGATCAGTATCCTTAGCCTATGAAGCAACATTCGAAGACAAATGTTTCAAAAGAGGAGATAATGTAAGACCCTAAAAAATTCTCTCATAGTCTGAGCCGTAGAGCATGTCAAGTGAAGCATAAATCCAATCTAAAAAGGTTGAGAAGTGTCTTCCCAAGTGAGAAGTAATTTAAACCGTGTAGAATTTCCCTAGTATCAACTTTTTGTCATGTAGAGAATTGAATAAGCTTTATGTTGATATAAAATTCACCCAAATTCGACACTAAGCCAAAGAGTTAGAGCTATTTTAGTGAGAAAGTGTGCCACCTGGCACTTTAGCGTGTCATGGAGCGAGCCAAAATGGAAATCGTCAAAATCCAGTAAGCCTCCGCAATTATAGCGCGTTACGCTAAGGCTTAATTTCAAAATTGTCAATTTCCAGTGCACCAACACGATTTCACCACGTCGTAGTACCTTTACAGTTCACAGCCAAGGTGGCAATGCGATTTCCACCGTGTCGCACCATCAAGCAGTTTCCTAATTGTCCAATTTTCAATGAGCTGGCATGATTATGGCACGTCGCACTATCATATAAAATCAAGGTTTTTCAGTTTATTTCTAGGGGCGAAAAGGGTTATTTTTCTACCCCTATATATACTCCTTAACATAGGATTTGACCTCATTTTAACTTTAAAATACTAGTTTTCTCTCAAGTTGTTCAAGAACAAAAGCTAGGGTTTCGACAAAATTCAAAACCCTTCCTTCTTCTTTAAGAGAAATCAAGAAATCAAGAATCTCTCTAACAGCTTTCAAGAAAGAGTTTCTCTAAGGTATGCAGATGTTGATTCTTGGGTATCTTTCGTCCAAAAAGCTCAAGAACCTTTTTTTTTAATTTCAAAGCTTTTATATGTATGAGTTTTCATGATCCGTGTGAGTTTAAATTGATGTTGATGCTATTATTGAGTTTTGATTTATGTTTGTTTGCAAGGTTTTTAAGCTTTGACCCTAGTATGTGATACCCATGTGATGTTCCTGACAAACCCTCTTCAAGTTACTCGTTAAGTGATGTGTACATGTCCATTAAGTGTAGAAGTTGTTGAATAAGAAAAGCATGCTCCACATATGCTTGATAAAATGCTTATGTGAATGAATTAGAGCCATTATAGCATGTCGACTAGAAATCCCCAATTGTGTGCAAGACCATGCATGCCAAGTATTTTTTTAAAAGCCTTAGTCAATGAATTGTGGCATGATAGCATAAAATTCCCTAATTATAGCTCCTTGGTACATGCTAAGTATTTGATGAATGAATTGTAACATGATATCATGAAGTTCCCTAATTATGTGTTCTCCGGTACATGCCATGACTTAAATATGTACGACGTTCTTGATGCAAGGCCTTGTTGAATAAAGTATGATCCAACAGCATGTCCCCCTATGTTATTACATATTTAGGATTCCTTAATGCTTGAAGTGATGCCTTAGTGATTGTGATGGTGAATGATTGTCCATCGTCTTGATTATTCAAGAATGGTTATGTTTTAATTTTATGTTATCGAGTTTTGTAAGTATTTATACCCAACAATTTAGCTGTTGTCTAGAGCCCGTGTTAGTTTTTATGATAATTCTAGTCGAGCCATGATTCTTAGAACTCAGGACGTTATAGAACTCTATATTCTCAGATAGATACAGAACTTAAGAAACTCTCAGTAATCTCTGTAATCATCATAGTCTTGGTATCACTAGTAATCTAGCCTCAGTTCTGTACTCAGCTCAGATCTAGTAGTATTCAAGAGTTCATTTCAGTACTCAGTAGTATTCGAGTAATATATCCTAAGCTCAGTGTCGGTCAGTCTGATAACAAGATTCAGTAGTATCCCGTTAGATACAAAACCAAGTGAATTTAACTTAACTTCGTCATATCATTGAGAAGCATGATCAGTATTAGATTCATCTTAGTTTGTCTTTAATTAAGAATCATTTCAGAGTCTTTCAGTTTGGAGTAGGAGCTAGCACCGAGCGAGGGCAGAGATGGCGACCCTCTGTTAGAGAGGCAGAGTCGTTAGGACAAATCCCTGAACTCTAAAGCTGCATAGCCAACACTGGATGTAGGAGTCATCCTTCAGGAAAGGCTAGTCACCCGTCATATAGGCTTGACTATTATATTGCCTTAGGCTTGACGTCCTGTGAGGGTCACCCATCAGATAGGCTTGATCAGAGAGGTATATACCCATGCCATCATATTGATACCTTTTCAGCTGGGGTTATAGTTTGGACCCCACTAGTTGAGATTTGGGGCATGTCGGTTAATTGACTAATTTCCATAGTTATAGTTTCTGTATCAATCTTCATAAATTAGGACTGTCAGATACAGTCATCTATCTCAGTGAGTAACTCAGATAGTTCCTTTGATTCATGGACCACCCTTTAGATAGGCTTGGTCCCATATAAATTTATTCTGTATCAGATCTAGATATCACCTGTCAAATAGGCTAGATCTCAGTCTCATATTTAGTTGAGTAATCTTATTATCAGATCTAGAGATCACCCATAAGATAAGCTTGATCTCAGTTTTAGATTCAGTTGAGTATTCTTGTTGTTAGATCTAGAGATCATCCATCAGATAGACTTGATCTCAGTCTCATATTTAATTGAGTAATCTCATTATCAGATCCCGAGATCAGCCGTGAGATAGGCTTGATCGCAGTTTCAGATTTAGTTGAGTATTCTTGTTGTCAGATCTAGAGATCACCCATTAGAGAGGCTTGATCTCAATCTTATATTTAATTGAGTAATCTCATTATTAAATCCCGAGATCACCCGTCAGATAGGCTTGATCTTAGTCTTAGATTCAGTTGAGTATTATTGATATTAGATCCCGAGATCACTCGCTAGATAAGACTGATCTCACCTCAGTACTCATTTATCAGTATCAGATGATTCAGTTGTTCAATATCTCAGTATTAGTAGTGAGTTCAAATTTCAGTAATGTAGTACTTGAATTTCAGTACTCAGAGTCATGATGATTGTAATTATTGTTTTGCATTCATGCATGCTTTGTTATTCAGTACTCTCATGATTATTAAGTTAAGTAATTGTTCATGCATAAGCGCTTGCATTTGTCCTTACCTCATCTTCATACTCGGTACATTCCCATACTGACGCATTTATGCTATGTTGTTTTATTGGACACCATAGGTTCAGAGGCATGAGATCCAGAGTACCCTTAGTAGCTCAGTCCCAGACAGCAGCAGTAGACATAGAAGTGAGTCCTTTTCAGTCAAGGATGATGCTTATTTTTATTATTATATTATCAAATTTGGTTTAATATTAGTAGACGGAGTTAGTGGGGGACATGTCCCATCAACTCCACAGTTCAAACAATTTAGAGGCTTTTTGGATAGGTGTATCACTTTTAAGTTTTCAATTTTGAGTATTTTTAGATGTTTTGAACCTTATGGCCAGTTTTTGCACTTATTATTTATATTATGTAGTGTTTAGGTACAAATATGAGTAGAGGGTGGGCTTGTGGTCCTTTGGAATCATGAGCATCGTGTGACGTTCTGGTTCAAGAAAATTGGGTCGTTACAATTCTAATTCTTTCCATGTAGGACACAGTATTACAATCTTTTTTCAAGTAGGATTCTATATGTTATTCCCATTCCTACTCATATGCTAATATTTCTTAATTGTGACTTAAAGTGGTGTTATGTTTAATCGAATATTTTCTTTGAATTTTTTTGACTGATCTTGGGATTATAAATGAAAAGTTAACAAAATGCAACTCTTTTGCCTTAAACATAGGAAGAAAAGTGTGTCCCCAATATTAAATTGAAGCATTTTTAATATTGATTTGGTTCATTTTTATGTGAAGGATTAGAAGGCATCAAAATAGCACAATAGAGAAAAAATAGGTAAGAATTAGAAGAACTATATGATAATTTAACAAATATACAGAAAAGTTGATTCAGCATAATGACAAATCTAATAGTGAATCCCTGACCCTGAGTCTCCATCACCAAAATTTTTTGAAAAGGGACAAAGGAAACATGGACAAAATAGCAATACCATTGATGATTCAGCACATCATCGATCAAATTGGTGCACCAGGATAAGTGTTGCCAATGTGAACAAAAGTCAACCCAAGGAGCTAAGCAAGAATATGAATCAAAAAGAAAACCGGCAAAATTAGTGAATCGCTGATCCATTAATTGCTGGAGTATGGTCATCCAGTTCATCACGTGGTGGAATTTCCATAAATTTAGTAGCTCAATATCCCTGATGCTATATAAGATGTTTGGTCTATAGAAACCCTAGTTTTTATCAATATTTGATGCTTTTATACTTGTAGCTGATACTCTATGGTGAGAATTTAGCTCTTCAAGTTGAATATTTAGAATGATTTTCCCAAAATCAGTCTTAATCTATGTCCATACGAAAGAAGGATACGGTATATCTCTTACTTGGTTTTTCATGAGTACCTAAAATTTTATATTTGGGGTTATATGTATGTGAGTGTTGATTAGAGTATGGATGGTTATGATAACTCTTGTATTTGATTATTTATTATGATTTATCCAGATCCTTATGTATTCATCCATGAGTTGGGGTTGCAAACCCAACCTAATCTTTGATCTTTCACTTTGTGTAAGACCCCACAAAATTTCTAACTTAATTATGTCCTTTAAGCTTGTTATAGGGTCCCAAACTTAGAAAAATTCTAGCTAAGTATTCAGACTTAGTTTATTTTTAACCTTCAAAAGTTGACAATCTCATTTCACAACCTTAATGTTCTTTAAATGTCTATGTTTAAGTTAATTCATGATCAAGAAGGTCACTAGGTGTTCCCAAATAAGTTTCAAATTTTTTGGACTTTGTTTGAAGCTCCTTTGAAATCCCAAAACAGTTAGCCAACACGTTCTTGGCACGCCACATTGCCTATTGCATTGATTAATATTTTCCCGAGCTACCACCGCCAAATTCCAGTAAGTTGATATGATCTTGGCGCGATGCGTCGAATATCACATTGATGCCATTGATGCACCGCGTCGACTTGTGCCTCAGTAATCCAATTTTAGTAATTAAAAGACCGCGTTGTTCGGGGATATTTGGGTCATTTTCCCCCAACCTTCAGCCCCCAAAACATGAAATTTAATACCCTAGAAAGAAAATAAACTCATTTTTTCTCAATTTCTCTCAAGAACAAGCCTTAGGGTTTTTAAATTTCAAATCAAGAACTCAAGATTTCCACCATTAAATTCCAAAAATTCTTCATCAAGGTATGTAAAGTGTTCATCCAAGGGCCCCTTCCAACCATGGAGTTCAAGAAACTTCTTTTAAAAACATGAGTTGTGATCTCCATGTTGTGGATTTGAATGGAACAATGTGGACGTTGTGGTATGTGTTCCAAGTTGAAATCTTTATGTATTTCTTAATATTATGATAGCATGTAAGTTGAATTTTCATTCTCTTATATTGAAACCCTTAAATTATGAAGTCATGATGTATTAGCATTGTTGTTCATGCCCAAGTATGAAGCTACACCTACCATGTGTTTGATAAAATGCTAAATTAAGATTATGGTGCTTTTATGATCCTTTGGTGATCAAAATGATGAACTTATGCTATACGCACATATTCACAGTATCTTCCCTGCTAAAGCTATACCTTGTATGTCTTTGATGGAATGCTCATGAGATTTGTTTAATGAAATTATGATATGTTAGCATGCATTCCTATTCATCTGAAAGTTCATGACCTTCAAGTGATTGATGAAATGACTCATAGATTGTACTGTGAGTTGTTGACTATTGACAAGTATTCAAGAATAGTCATTTCTTATTATTTTTATGCTATTGAATCCTAGGGGTATCTAATACCTGATAATTTAGCTGTGTACCTAGAGCCAATGTTAGTTAAAGAACAGTCGTAATCATGTCCCGATTAGTAGTACTTTAGTTCAATTACAAAACTTAGGAAAACTTAGTAAACTCAGTATCAATCCAGTCCCTTTTAGTATTCAGTTAAGTCCTCAGTAATCTCAGTCAGCTAACCAAACTCAGTAGTATTCCTTCAGTCGATGAAACTCAGTTTAGTTCAGTTAATCAGTACAATTAGTAACAGATCAGCCCAACCTAGTATGAACTAGGAAATCAGTCTAGTGTCTATTCAGTTGGGAGTAGGATTCAGCACCGAGTGAACCCAAGGATGGAGGCTCATCCGCCAGCAGAGGGTTTGATCCTTAAAGGCAATCCTTGCATTCCAGAACTGTGTAGCAATCGTAGGTTGAGATATAACCCTACGAGTATAGGGTTAATACATCCCATTTGAGTTCTTTTACCAGCTAGGGGTTGACAGAAGAGCCCCTATTAGAGAGGGCTAACTTACAACTTAACTTTACCCATAGCACAGTACTAACACCCTTCTAACTGGGGTTACAGGTTGTACCCCAAGTAGTTTGGAAAGGGGTATGTCGGTTAGATAATTACCTGCCACGGTCTCAGTCTCAGTCTTACATAAAAAAACTCAGATAGTTCTACAGATTTTAGGATGTCAGAAACAGTCACTCATCTTAGTACGAAACTCAGCTAGTTCCATCAGAAAGAGGACTGTCAGACACAGTCACTCAGTAAGCAGTATATTAGTTATCAATTACATTAGTTAACCAGTATTCAGACTCAGTATTCAATATTATCATGATCATAGTTACAGTTTACGTATTCATGCATGTACTCTCATTAAGTCATACTCATGTTATTTAGTTGTTATTGTTTATGCATATAAACCCTTGTATTCAGCCTTACCTCACTTTACGTACCAGTACATTCACACGTACTGATGCATACTTTTATTTTGCACTATGGTGTTTTATACCATAGGTTCAGATGTACAGGCTCCAAATTACCCTTAATAGATTAGACTTTCAACAGACAGAGTAGTGGTGAGTCCTTATAGTTTGAGAACATGTTCATTAATGTAGTATCTTAGTTTATTTTTAGTAGTTAGAGTTAGTTAGGGTCTTGTACCATCAACTCCACAGTTCAGACAGTTTTAGTGGCTTTTTAGACTAGATGTTCTGACAGTATTCAGTATTTTAGATTTTGATGTTTTTATCAGATTTTATCATTTCTCTTTATCAGTATTACAGTTTTGAACCTTTTGGCATTTCAGCCTATTATTCTATATTATACAGTATTATTACTCAATTATTGCAGCAAGTACCAGTCATGGGTTAGCTTTTGGTCCTTTGAAATTATGAGCTCCATGTAGCATCCGAGGTACCATACTTGGGGCATTATAAACTTAGTATCAGAGCCTAAGGTTCAATATAGTCCTAGGAAGTCTAAAAGTTGCATCTAGTAGATTTTAATGCATGGGTGTGTAGAGCCCACACTTGCGTATAGGAGGCTATAAGATATTGTAGGAAAAGTTTCCCTTCTTTCAGTTTTCATGTCGTGCGAGTGATCACGAGATCTAGTTAAACTCACATTCTAATCCACTTCTTCCTTTCAATTACAAAACATACCTCCCAAAAGAACTAATGAAAGAAGAACCAAAAACCAGTCAGCACCCCAGCCCATTTAGGTAGATCCCCTGAATGAGCACCTCTCTCATGCTGAATTCTGAACAGTATTCACTACTTTAGTAATTTCAGTAGCAGCCTAGAATGAATGGCCAGCTACTGTTCTTGCCAACTCAGTGGATAATATTATTCCATCCAAGATTCAGGACTTCACTCAAATAAATCCTCATTTATTCTCAGGATCTAAGCCAGAAGAGGATCCCCAGAAGTTCCTCAATTAGGTTCAGAAAGTCATATATATCAGAGGAGTAACTTACACTAAGAGTTCTGAGTTAGCTTCCTATCATCTATAAGATGTATCCCATACTTGGTTTAAGCAGTGGGAGGTAGACAGGGGTGCAGATGCAGAGCCCATAGAATGGGAAGAGTTTGCTACGACCTTTTTAGATAGATTCTTTCCCTTAGAGCTGAAAAAAGCCAAGGTATTATATTTCATCAATCTCAAGCAAGGAAGTACGAGTATGAAAGAGTATTCTCTCATGTTTACTCAGTTAGCTAGGTATGCTCCCCATGTAGTGGTAGATAATAAATCTAGAATCAACAAATTTATGTTTGCGGTATCGGGTAGAGTGGTTAGGAAGTACAGGAATGCGATGTTGATTAAGGAGATGGACATATCTAGGCTTATGGTCAATGCTCAACAGATTAAGGAGAAAAAGGTTAAGAAGAAGGAGAGAGAAAATAAGAGAGCAAAGCGGGTAGTGTCAGCTTTGCTCAGCCTAAGCCAGAGGGTAGGAATCGTTCTCAATTTTACCTGAAATCTGTAGCCCCAGTTCCATCTTCAACTAGTGCACTAGTACCAAAGTTCAGGAATGACAGACATGATGCGGCACCAGGCTCCAAGACCCAGCGTAGTGCAAGCTGTGTTCTTACAAACCTGTTTTGCAAAGAATGTGGTTAGAATTATAAAGGGGTGTTTAACCGGTAGCAATATATGTTTTGGATGTGACGAGTCAGGTCACAAAGTCTAAGAATGTCCTAAGCCTGACCTACGAAGTTAACATAGTCGTCCTTCAACTCTGGCCGGTCGCCCGAATCATCAGGGTGCCACTTCCAATGCTACCAATGGCCAGCGCCCAAATAGGATTTATGCAATTTCATCCAGGCAAGATCGGGAAAGTTCTCATGATGTGGTTACTAGTACATTACAAACCTCCCCTTTCATATGTTTATACCTCATCCAATTCAGGAGCTTCTCTGTCTTTTGTAACTCTTTGCATAGCAGCTAACTTTAAAGTTAGACCAAATATTAAAAAAACCCTTCTCAGTCTCCACCGTAGTAGGTCAGTCTATAGTAGCTCGATGGGTATACAGGAACTGTTTGGTTATGATATCTCAGGAATTCAGGCGTCCAGATTTTAGTAGTAATATTAGTACGTGTAGAAAAGTAAAGGGTGGGAATGATGCCCAACCCTTCTTTACCTTTATTCAAAGTTTTGTACTTCAGTCATCACAAAACCTACGCATGCTTTACGTCTCAGCTTGGACACAACTTATATTCTCGTACTTTTCATAGAATCGTGTGCGCTTACAGTTCCTAGTATAAGGAGTTCTAGTTCACTCAGTTGTACGAATTATGTTCCATGAGTGCAGAAAACTCCAAACTTAGGTCATGCAGCTCATGACTAATACTCTTACGCCATACAGTATGTTCAGCCCTGTTACCATCTCAATTAGAGTCATCGTTACGTCTCGGACATATTATCAGCCTCAGTGTCAGTCCAGTAATCAGATTCATAACTTGGTTCAATCTCAGGATTGCTCGACTATAGCATATAGTTATTAGTTACTCAGATTTTTAGTATTTCAGTACCTCAGTTTACAGACTTTTTCAAAATTATATGATACGATTGGTCTTGCATTCTCAAATAATATAGTTTTTATGAATTCATGCTTAGTTATTTTATGTTATCCAGTAAGTCCTTACCTCGTATACATGACACTCTACAGTTTTAGTTCAATTATTCGGGCTAAGTACAGTTCTATCTTGCAGACCTAGTAATTCAGTTAATCCAGTAAGTTAGTATACTTATGCATTCGTGCTCAGCACCTATGTGATATTTTCAATAGTCTCAGGTAAAGGGTTGTACTATGGTGGAGAGTATAATTTAAAGTATATTCAAGGGATATATCTAAGCTCAAAAAATTTAGTTGCAGTGCATAAGGCTTAGCCACTTCATCTTAGATGATTTTTTATAGGCCATGACTCACATTACAGAACTTATTCAGACCATTCCATGATTTCCTTATCCCCTAAAGCCATGAGAACTCTATAGAAAGAGCATCAGAAAAAGGCCCCAGTTAAGTATAAGTTTTCAGCATAATTTAGTCCACAGAGCTCGTGATTCAGTTTAGCATACAGACGGACAAGTTCATATGGTTTTCTATCTATACATTAAGTCATGCTATCTGAAGTCTCATAAACATAGGTTTTCCAAGATTGGGCAACTGGAAGTTGCATATTCATCATAGTTCATGTATCATGTCTCAATTTAGGACCCCAGATATCATATCCAGTCATGACTTAGTTCATCGATGCCCTGTGCATCAACCCATTTTTTCTTAGTATCTTAGCCAAGTCAGTATTCCTTGAGGGACATAATGTCCCAAGGAGGGAGATGCTCTATAACCCCTGAGCTATCATGTCCTAAACCCTTCAGATTCTCTTCATGTAATAATTATAGTTTGGAATGGTGGGTACTCATAAGTTGACCCTCAAGTTCCAATCTTAGCCGTGAACCATGTATTCAGGGGCTCAGTTCAGTGCCTGATATTCGATCCATGTATCACACTCCAGACTCAGTAATGTACCCAAGTCCTACTAGTCAAAGTTCTTTGGGAGAATTAGTCTGTTAAGGGAGCTACTTGGGAAGCAGAAGCAGACATGCAGACCAAGTATCCTCACCTCTTCTCCACTAATCCATACTCAGCCTAAGGTAATGGCTTTCCTTAAGCTTATTCATTTTCATGCTTAGATTTTCATTACAAACTTGGTATTATTTACCACTGCGTACTCAGTCATATGTTCATGAGTCAGTTCAGTCATGTATTCATGCATCAGATATGCATGATCTATATGAGAAAATCAGATTATCAGTACTCTAGTCATGCATTCATGAATAAGCTCAGTCATGTACTCATGCATCAGATATGAATATTTAGTATGAAATTCAACATGTCAATAATAGCAGTCCTATAGTCAGGTCCCAGATGTTCATGTCCAGTAAGTAGATTCAGCCTACTAGTACTCTCAGTTTAGTCAATGTCATTCGAGGATGAATGTTCCCGAGGGGAAAATATTGTAAGACCCAACAAAATTTCTAACTTAATTCTGTCCTTTAATCTTGTTAAGGGGTCCAAGGCTTAGAAAACTTCTAGCTAAATATTCAAACTTAGTTTATTTTTAGCCTTCTAAAGTTGGCAATCTCATTTCACGACCTTAATGTCCTTTAAATGTCTATATTTTAGTTAATTCATGATTAGGAAGGTCAATAGGTATTCCCGGACAAGTTTTGGATTTTTTGGACTTAGTTCATGACTGTCAAGTGATTGATGAAATGCCTCATAGATTGTATGGTTAGTTGTTGACTATTGTTAAGTATTCTAGAATTTTCATGTCTTATTATTTTTATGTTATCGAATCTTGGGGGTATTTAATACCCGATAACTTAGCTGTGTGCCTAGAGCCAGTGTTAGTTATAGAACGGTTCAGTTACAAAACTCAGGAAAACTCAGTAAACTCAGTATCAATCTAGTCCTATTCAGTTTAGTCCTTAGTAATCTCAGTTAGCTAACAGAACTCAATAGTATTCCATCAATCAATGGAACTCAGTAAACTTAGTTCATTTTAGTTAATTAGTACAATCAGTAACAGATTAGTCCAGCCTAGAATGAACTAGGAAATCAGTCCACTGTTTATTCATTTAGGAGTAGGATTCAGCACCAAGTGTACCCAAGTATGGGGGCTCACCCACCAGCAGGGGGTGTGATCCTTAGAAGTAATCCTTGTATTCCAAAACTACGTAGCCAGCGTAAGTTAAGATATAACCCTACGAGTCTTGGGTTAATACATCTTATTCGAGTTCTCCTACCAGCGAGGGGTTGACGGAAGAGCTCTCTGTCATAGAGGGTTAACTCAAAACTTGTCTTTACCCATGGCACGGTACTCACACCCTTCCAATTAGGGTTACAGGTTGGACCCCTAACAGTTCTTAAAGGGGAATTTCAGTTTGATGATTACCTCCTATAGTCTCAATCTCAGTCATCGGTAAAGAACTCAGATATTTCTATAGATTTCAGGAGTACGAAACTCAGCTAGTTCCATTAGAAAGAGGACTGTCAGACACAGTCACTCAATAAGCAGTATATTAGTTATCAGTTACATCAGTTAACCAATATTCAAACTCAATATTTAGTATTATCACAATCTCAGTTACAGTTCACGTATTCATACATGTACTCTCATTAAGTCATACTTATGTTTTTCAGTTGTTATTGTTCATGCATATGAACATTTTCATTCAGAATTACCTCACTTTGTATACCAGTACATTCACACGTACTGATGCATACTTTTCTTTTGCGCTATGGTGTTTTATACCATAGGTTCAGATGTACGAACTCCAGAGCACCCTTAGCAGATCATACTTTCAGTAGACAGAGTAGTGGTAAGTCCATATAGTTCGAGAACATGTTTATTCATTTAGTATCTCAGGTTATTTTAGTAATTAGAGTTAGTTGGGGGCTTGTTTCATCAACTCCACAGTTCAAATAGTTTTAAAGGCTTTTCATACTAGATGTTCAGATAGTATTTAGTATTTCAGATTCTGATGTTTTTATTAGATTTTATCATTTCTCTTTATCAGTATTACAGTTTTTAACCTTATGGCATTTCAGTCCATTATTCTGCATTATACAGTATTATTACTTAGTTATTGCAGAAGGTACCAGAAATTGGTTAGCTTCTGGTCCTTCGGGATTTTGAGCACCGTGTAGCGTCTGGGGTACCAGACTCAGGGTGTTACACTTGGGGAATTACACTTTGCTTGACAGTTATTGGGTACATCCTCCGCTATACCAAATTAGAGTGTAACTTGAACATTATTAAAATGGCATCATTGCCAGAGAATAAAATGTAGCTTCTATTTTAGTTAGTGTTATAATTTACTTGGATTAACTATGTTGCGAACTTACTGATAACACTTAAACTACACCTCTCTAATAATAATGTAAGCGATCGTTGTCAATATATAACAGAACTAGGTTGGGGTCAAATCCCACAGGGAATATGGTGTGAACTTAAGTCGTTTGCGAGTTAATCAACTGATAGTTGGATGTTTCCTAAAATGGGGGGTTTTCAGTTTAACAAATAATTGTTGGTCACTTTGGCTTCAGTGTTTGTAATCAAGATTTAATGGAAAACCAAAATTATGTTCACTATGGGTTTTGGTACTTGACAGATGCTAATAGTGATTCAAGATTCTCACAATAAATAGGACAACATATTATCTTTATTGAAGTTACTCCTAAATATCTCTTGACCTAACTAAGCATTTAATTACCTAATCCTTTCGGACTTAGGGAATTTATATTCACTGACTAGACTCAACCTCAGGTTAATCAACCTTGTTACAACATCAATTATTAAATGGAAGTTTTTAGTGCTTCCAAGTCTCTGTCAATAATTCACTTCCTACTATATTTGATTTCTTATCTCAAGCAAATCAAAGAAGGTACTATCTATTGTTTGCAACTAATAGACAATTATTAAAATCTTGGAATTATCAAGGAGTCCTATTACTTTTTGAATCCTAAACACTTAGCATCTTACCAAAACTTAAACCATAGATCCCATAACTTGGGTTAGAGGGGTTTAGCCACTCATGGTGTAATGATCGAAACAACTAGATGAGTTCATAATTTGAAAGATAAACTTACCACAAGATGAATAATAACTAGTGATTCTCAAATTAGATCACAATAGGAATCCCCAAGGTATTGATGGAAATCTCTTCAAATTTAATTGTTTTTCAAGCCAAGAAACTAGAGAGAAAAATAACAAAATACGTGTCTCCAAAAGATATTTGTCCCTTAGAAAACCCTAAATAATGCTTTAAATAGTTCACACTAATTATGGAAACAAAATCATAGAGTGCAGTAACTTTTCGGACAGGTGACACCATTCGTTATGCCTTATCATGAGGCTGACGACTTATCACAAATGTCATTAGCTGCTCGTTGATTTTGACATTCACTGCCTTAGGCTGACGACGAACTGTGTCGACCTATCAGATCTTTGGCGACTTATCATGAATGTCATAACTTATCTACCTTATCTTCCATGTTTTGCCTTATACTGACGATAATTTTGACAACCTATCAACTCCTTAATGGCTTAGCATGAAATATTATCACAACTTTCAGCTGAGGTCCATTTTCTATCTAAGGCTGACGATAAATCTGACAACTTATCACAGGGCTGACAACTTATCAGGAATGTCATCATCCACACTTCTCTTCTTTTTGCTTCAGATTTCAGCTCTTTTGCTTCCATCCTTGTTGGTTCTCTAGCATCTTAGCTTCTACTGCAAAATCAAAGATAAAACACTCAAAAATGACAAAAGTTGCTTAAGACTTTACAATTATTTTCAGTTAAAAGCCTCAAATATGTTAGCATCAGCTCACACATCAACACCCTCAACTTATACCAATTGTTTGTCCTCAAGAAACTCAAACACAACTAAGAGAATACAAAGTACATTTGGCAGTCAATCATCTATATCATCTCAAATATCTTCACCATCTCCAAGCTCAGTCAATTCAAGAACAACTGTGTATATTATTGAAGAACACCAATGCAACACACAGGAATCAAGATATGGCACCAACTCAGCAACACAACCATGCATGCATTAAGTTCACACTATCCAAAAAAGTCAGTAACTAGTGATGTTACCAGTGTTCCCTCACTACCAAGAAATCCCCCTTTTTTGATATCAGACATTACATATATAACTATGGGGACAATCATAAGACACTTACTCTTAGAATAAAGTTCTAATAAATGTATGTCAGATATCATAGGCTTGCCCTTATTTTCATTACCCAAATCATCAGACAGGTCAGCTAGGATCACTATAGGTCTTCTCTTTGTCTTGTAATGTAGGCTTGGGATGGTATGATACTCGATGATATTTAAAGTGACTCAGTCTCCCTAACACTACACTATCTTTTTGGGGTTACACTTATTAGCCTTTTTTATTCTTCTCTTTTGTTGATCACACTTATTCAGGATGGGTACGGTATTTTCTACAATCACATTTTCTTTTTCACAACTTTTTTTTTCTTACTCTTTTCTATCTCACCCAACTTGTTATTATATTATTTTACTCTAACTTTTTTCCTACTCATTTTACATCACACACCTCTATGATAGCCACCCTCAAATTAAGCCATTTGCCTAAGTGAAGGTGTACAGTGTCCAAGGAGGACCAAGGCCAAAGCAGGTTCACTATGATATAAACTAGAAGGTGATAGGTTTCATAAAAAAATAGGCTAATCAGACTCCAAGTAGGGATCAAGGGATATTCTACATATAGGGAAGGTCATTTAGGCTAACAGTGGACTAATACCAAAATGGCCTATGATCCTTTCCTACCCCTTATCCTTCAACCTAGGTAAGACTAACTGGATAAGTTTAGGATTCAAAATACATTAGGAACTGAGTAAGATCTTACAGACATGGCACGCAAGTATATCACAAGCTACTACTCATTTAGTTCATGCAGCTGTTTAGCATTGATTATTTCATCACTGGAACAAATGACATACAAAGATGCATAGTGGTCTCACTTAGATAAAATTCACACAGGTAACTACTCAGTCCATTGGAGAGATGCTCAAAAAATACAAAGACAAGTTAACTACCTCAAGTACTAGTATTTTTCCTAGTCGACTATAAAATTTTAAAATAATAATTTACCCTACACCCTCAACTTAAAATCAAAGAAAATTTGAACTAAGGGTTAGGGTATACCAAGGGTAGCTCAAGCTCGGGGGTCATGGGTTCTTGACCTTACTGCCGCATCCTTAGCTGCCCTACTAGTAGAGGCACCTGCGGCTCTCGCTCCGATGGTTGTCTCTCATCTCTCATTGTCAACTATAGACTCAATCCTTTTCTTTGTCATTTTCTCCTTTTCAGTCTTCTTTCTTTCCCTCTTCTCTACTTTTCTTTCTTCATCACTGTCAGGCCTCTATCTCTTACCCTTGCCTTTCTTCTCACCTTTCTTCTTCTTTTTCTTCACTAGTTCCTTGTGAGATCAAGCAATGGGATTTATCCCTCAGATTCCTCAATAACCAAATCTGTAGACACCATAAATTGGTGTTGTTGTAGCTTTTAAACCTCCATTTTTACCTTGTCTAGGTCTGATCTGAATATTGCAATCTCTGAAACTGATCTCTCTTTCGACCATGCATTGAATTAGTTCTCTAATTTATCAATCCTACCAGCAGAGACTTGTAGGGATCAAGTGCAGCCTTAAACCTCTTATCTACCGCAACCGCAAATTATCTAGCAAAGAGTTGCCGCTGCACTTCACACCACTTGGATTGCTTTGCCACTCTCATAAAATTCATAGGGTTGAAGGCAAATTCTGTTGTAGATACTGTAGGTGGAGGATTTGTTTTAGTTCTGGGTACTGATGATTCTTCCATATTGTGGATGTTGGAGGTACAACTTCAGAATATGGTACCTCTATATTAGGTGCTGAGCTGGTACCTATAACTGGGGGATCCGTTGGAATCTCTACGGCTCTGTCAAACATCAGCCTCAACTAATTTTCTTTATTTTAGATCAGATTATGGGTCCCCTTGGCAAGCAGTTCTTCTTCTAACCCTACAACCTTAGGCATGTTGGCTGCCCTACACAACCTTGTAATTAAACAAGGGAAGGGATATGTTGTATCAAACCTTGAGACCTAAATTTTTATCTCTTCGGCAGTAATCTCTCCAAAGTTCAATTTGAGGTTAGCCACAAAACTTGTGACTAGTATTGCTCTATCATCCCCGAGGATATTATCGCCATCTGTGGGCATTAACCAGGTACGTACAATACCCCACCAAAATCTTGACTCTGAATTCAAGGAGGCCTTGAAGATCCTTTCACTCGGGTTGGTCAACCATTCCAGTTCTCCATCAATTATGAGTATTGCTAACCAAGACCGTTGATTTTCTCGATGCTTCAACCAGGCATAGAAAGTAGGTGAAGTGGACCGAGCAGTGAAGTTTGGACAATAAAGGAACTTGTTGATTGTTGCTTTAGAAAAATCCACCATTACACCCTATACCAGAACTTTATCCAGTAAAAGTTGGTCTACTGTTTTCTCCCCTTATTTACAGATGTTTTCCAAGCGAGCTTGGTAGTTCTCATAGAACTCCCTAACTAGTGTAGGGAAAACTGAAATTCCTTCTCTTGTAGTCCATCCCAAGTCGTAGTCACGAAATTTCTGCTCAACTTTCGGATATCTGCTCAACCCTTTGGTAATGATCCTTTTCTCCTCAAAGATTTGCCTTTTGACAACTCTTCTGTTAGTTCTACAAAGCCTATCCAAAAAGATTTTCTGAGCTTTAGGAATCTGCCACCTAGTGCCATCTCGTACTTCAGGATTCTTGCATTTAACCATTGTTCCCTGAATCGGAGATTCTTTATCATCTTGTGGCTCAGCAGATGGGAACTCAATTGATGGTCCCTCAGAATTAGGTTTCCCAGACTTATGTTCTTCAGAATCAGGATGATCTAAATCATGCTCTTCAGACTCCGTATGTCCAGACACTTGTTTCTCAAAGGTCGTCTGCTCAGAACCTGTATGTTCAGATATTGTTGGCTTGATATCACTTTCTTCACTCTCATCCATCTAAACTGGTAGGGGTGGTGGAGGCTTTTTGGGCTTCTTTTCTTTCTTTACTTTGTGAGTAGTGGTTCTTCTTCCTCATAATCAGATTCCTTATTGAAGAGTTCCGAGGTACACTCCTACTTTTCTCTTTATTTGAAGGTTTGGGGTTCTTTGCTTTGGGAGCCATTGCAAAACCTCTAGAAAGATAAAAAACATTAGTCGACTCTTAAGAGTATAAACATAAATACATATATTATTGAAGTTCCACACCCCTTGAAAGGGTTTATTTATGCTTCAGATCCCAGTTGTGATGACATTTTTGATAAGTTGTCACAAATGTGATAACTTATCACAAATTTCATCAGCTCTAAATAGAACCCATAAAATTCTTATCAATTTCTGACGACATTTTTTATAAGCCATCACAAATGTGATAGCTTATCACGAATGTCGTCAGCTCCAAACAGAATCCCAACTTGATTTTAGCTTAATTTTTTATCCTATTTTTTTCTTAAAACTCCATCGATTCTCATTTTTGGTCTGAGCTTTCAAGTCTCAAGTTTGCACAGCAAACCCTAGTTCCCGATTTTTACACATTAGTATCTACACTTGAATCAATTTTCTTGGGAACTTTAGTTCACATCAAGTTATTACTTACCAACTGAAGAGAGAAGTTAGGTTATAAGAATTCTTGATAAGTGATTTCACTTGGTTACAAGAGATAGAGGAAGTAGAGGAAAAAAGATTCTTGATTTTGATTTCAAACCCACACACATAAGGAAGTTTTCTTTTGTTTTAATTGGAAACACTTTAGGAAGGGAAGAAAATAAACTACAGATGGAAAGAAAATAAAACTTAAAGTAAATACAGAAAACACACGGAAAGGTGGAAAGACAGCGTTGTGGGCTGGGTTGGATTTTTTGACCTAGGCCCAGGCTTTTCTGAAAGCTAATTTTGGGACGTTTTTGACGACATTTTCTGAAGGCTTATCACAAGTGTGATAGCCCATCACAAATGTCGTCAGCCTTAGCAGAACCTGCCTCAAAGCTGATGTCTCTGACGATGAATCTGATGGCTTATCACAATTGTAATAGCCCGTCAAAGATGTTGTCAGGAACACTTGGCTGGATACATCAATTCCACCTTCTTTGAACTTATAACCTAACTACAAAATAAATAATTTGCTGGAACATAAACATTTTGGGTTGCCTCCCAATAGCACCTAATTTAATGTCGCGGCACGACTTGGTTATCTTAACTTCTCAAACTTTGCCAAGACAAGCTATTGATACCTCTTTACCATCTTCATAGAATTCATCCACGATTGAGAGAACACTCATCTCCTTTTTTAGTGTCATGGATGAGTGTATTTTGAATCTTGCTTCTTTGTTGTTGAGTCTGAACTTCAGCTCATTCAGCTCCATGTCCACTATCACTCTTCCAATGGCAAGGAATACTCTACCCAGGATGATGGGCACTTCAAAGTCCACCTTATAGTCTAGGAATACAAAATTAGCAGGCAATATAAAGTTGTCCTCCTTTACCAATACAACGTGTATTATGACCACTGGCCACTTTACAGACCTATCTGCTAACACCAATCGTATGTTCGTCGAGGTAAGATCCCCCAAACCCAATTTCTTGTACATAGAGAGTTGCATTAGGTTTATACTGTCTCCCAAATCGCATACTAATTTTGTAAAGTTCAGGGACCCAACAGTACACGAGATGGTAAATGCTCTCGGATCTACCTTTTTTCTGCACAAAAGACCTTGTTGAAATAGAACCACAATGATGGAGATTATCCTCCAGCTCATGGCTAACCTTCCATTTCTTTGTGACAAAGTGTTTCATAAACTTTGCATATCCTGGCATTTGCTCAAGTGCCTCAACCAATGGTACATTCACCGTCAATTCTTTGAGCATTTCCATGAACTTGCTGAATTTTGCATCATCAGTTTTTTTCTTCAATCATTGAGAAAAGGGAGGTGGTTATTTTGGGAGAGTTTTCAACACTACCTCCTTCTCTTTCTCTTTTTATTTTTCTAGAGGACCATCAGAACCATACAGCTTCTCAGGCTCTACTGGACATTCTTTTTTGGGTTCATCCTCTGCCTCAGTCGCATCTTCAACCAAACTTTTGCCCATAAAAGGACAAGGTAACATCTTACCACTCCTAGTTGTAATCGCCATACATGATCCATTATTCCATGTATTCTAAACTGTATCGCTTAGTAATGTTCCTCTCTTTCTTTGGTTAAATACTGCGGAGAGTTGGCGTATCTACTGCTCTAACTTTTGATTATAGTAGAGTGTGAGTTTACCAACTGACTAATAGATGATAAATCCTTCTTCATAGTAGTCACACCAGATTTGGTAGCCTCCACTCCCTTTAGCAACTTAGCCATCATGCCCTCTATGGACATCTTTTTAGAACATGTTATAGTAGCCTCACGATTTCCAGGAGGGAAATAGAGCCCACTCCTAGTATTATTGTTCCTTAAATTTCCCTTCTCCATATCTTTATAACCAGGCTTATCATAATAATTCCGACCTTGATTCCCTTGGCCATTGCCTCAGGAATCCCCTTGATTATTAACATAGTTCACCTCTTCTTCTGCATCAGCATCAACTCTATCTTGAGATCCAACAACTTTCACCTTCTCAGTCTTGCCTAATAGCAAGTGCTTGGTTAGCAGATCTATCTGCGTTTTTAGGTGAGCCATGTATTAGTCACACTTCTTATCTCTTCTATGTTGTTCCACAGTCATGCCCACAGAAATAGTGGGGCTGGCTACCACAGTGTCTCTGGTATGCCATTCCCGACTCTGTTTGGTCATTCCCTATAGCATCTCTAAAGCCTTTGGGAATGTAATATCAACAAACAAATCACCACCAACATTATCTATAATTAGTTTTGTGACAGAGTTAAGAGCCCTATACAAAGTCTCCATCAAGTGTATGTCCGTCATATATGGTTCGGACACTGCGTCAGCTTCTTCTTGAATCTCTCCCAGGTTTTATGCAAGGCTTCAGTCGGGAGCTGCCTAAAGTTGCTAATCTTATCCCTCATCTGTACCCTCCTGGAAGGTGGAAAGAAACTTTCTAGGAAAGCTCCTTTCAACTGCCTCCGGTTGGTTATAAATCTGGTGTTAACTCATTAAACCACAATGTTGCCTCCCCAGATAAAGAAAAAAAAAACCTCAATTGAATAGCATTCTGAATCACTCCTGGTTTATTAAAAGAATTACATATGGTGACAAATTTCACCAAATGCATGTTCGGGTCATCCCCAGGATGGCCACCAAACATCCCCTTCAGATTGAGGAGTTGAATCATAGTACTCGTAATGTTGAATTTTTCCCCAGGTGCCAACGGTGGAGGAATAATTTCACCTATTGCACCTGCTCTATCCATTCCATCATCATCATCATCATTGAGGTCATACTGGATCGGCTGGTAATCTGTCCTTTTTTAGAATGGGCGGTTCCTATTAGCATTACGTTGTACTGGTGCAGCTACTTGCTCTGCACACCTTGGGTTACCAGGATTTAACAACTCCTAGTCTCCCAAATCTTCATCCTTAGGATTTGAATGTCGTGCTTGTTGCCCTACATTCTCCACATTCACCTAAGCTCTAGCAAAGGCTGCTAGTCCGTCAACCTCTTGCTGGTCTGCCATTCTTCCAATTCATTGCGGTTCTGGATTAAGTGGTACTAATGGTTCTCTGGAACTTATAGTTCTTGGCATACACTACAAAGATCCTGCAATAAACAAAAACAATAAATAAATGTAAAAGTAAGAAACTTGACTAACAGTCAATTAGCAAACACAAACTTCAATTTACAATCGTATTCCTCGTTAACGGTGCCATTTTTGACAAATTTCAAACTATACCTCTCTAATGACAATGTAAGACATCATTGTCCATATATAACCCAAATAGGTTGGGGTTGAATCCCATAGGGAATATGGTGTGAACTTAAGTCATTTGCGAGTTAATCAACTGATAGTTGGATGTTTTTGGAAATAGGGGGTTTTCAGTTTAATAAATAATGGTTGGTCACTTTGGCTTCAGTGTTTGTAATCAAGATTTTATGGAAAACAATAATTATATTCACTATGGGTTTTGGTACTTAATAGATGCTAGTAGTGATTCAAGATTCTCACAGTAAATAGGAAAATAGATTATCTTTATCAAAGTTATGCCTAAATATCTCTCGACCTACTTAAGCATTTAATTACCTAATCCTCTCGGACTTAGGAAATTTATATTCACTTACCATAATTTACCTCAGGTTAATCAACCTTGTTACAGCGTCAATTATTTAATAGAAGTTTTAGTGCTTCCAAGTCCTTGTCAATAATTCACTTCCTACTGTATTTGATTTCTTATCTCAAGCAAATCAGAGTAGGTACTATCTATTGTTTGCAACCAATAGACAATGATTAAAATCTTGGAATTATCAAGGAGTCCTATTATGTTTTGAATCTTAAACACTTAGCATCTTACATAAACTTAACTCATAGATCCCATAATTCGGGTTAGAGGGGTTTACCCATTCATGATGTAATATTCGAAACAAATACATGAATTTATAATTTGAAAGATAAACTTACCACAAGATGAATAATAACTAGTGATCTCATATTAGATCACAATAGGAATCCCCAAAGTATTGATGGAAATCTGTTCAAAGTTAATTTTTTTTCAAGCCAAGAAACTATAAAGAAAAGTAACAAAATACGTGTCTCCAAAATATGTTCGCCGCTTTGAAAACTCTAAATAATGCTTTAAATAGTTCACCCTAATTATGGAAACAAAATCATAGAGTGCAGCAATTTCTCGAATAGCTGACGCTATTCGTCATGCCTTATCAAGAGGCTTATGAATCATCACAAATTTCGTCAGCTCCTCTTTGATTTTAACATTTGCTGCCTCAGGCTGACGATGAACTGTGACGGCCTTTCAGATCTTTGATGACTTATCATGAATGTCATCACTTATCTACCTCATCTCCCATGTTCTGACTTAGACTGATGATAATTTTAACGACCTATTAACTCCTTGACAGCTTATCATGAAATATCATCACAACTTTCAGCTGAGGTCCATTCTCTATCTAAGGCTAAGATGAAGATGATAACTTATCACAGGGCTGATGACTTATCAAGAATGTCGTCAGCCACACTTCTCTTCTTTTTTCTTCAGATTTCAACTCTTTTTCTTTCATCATTGTTGGTCCTCTAGAATCTTAGCTTCTACTGTAAAATCAAAGATAAAACACTCAAAAATGACAAAAGTTGCTTAAGACTTTGCAATTATTATCAGTTAAAAGCCTCTAATGTATTAGCATCAGTTCATAAATCACTTACTTTATTTGTCATTTTGGTATTTCTCAAGTGATAACATCAGCATGAATGTTATAATGAGCCTTCATGGTAGTGATGTTGCTACGTTTACTAGCCTTGAAGGTCATCTAGGTAAAGAATATCACCTCAGTAATATTGTGAGAGCTAGTTCAATATGAACTCCACTCACCGAATAGGGAGTAGTGGTTCATGTGATGAGTGTGATGCTTCACCTCCTTAAAATGCAGGGGCTCTTTGGTGGAAAATCTTATGAGGATGCAAGCATCTACCTTAAAATTTTTATTGTTGTTTGGAATTCGTTTGAGATAGATCACATCCATCAAGAGTCTATACGACTGAAACTCTTTTCCTTTTCTCTAATGGATATGTTGTTTTATAGCTAAGAGAGGATCCATCATTCCATGGTTAGAGTTGGCTGATGCATTCTAGGATAGGTTCTTCCTATTGTCCAAAATAACGCAATTGATAGATAAAATGAAAAACTTTCATCACGTGAGTAGTGAGCCTCTACATGAGGCTTGGGAAGGTATAAAAAGAAGTTTATTCAATGCTAAAATATAAGATACCCAAAATAATTCTCCTACAACCTTATACCATAAACTTGATCAATTAAACAAACTAGTTGTTGATATTACAAATGATGGAAACATCATATCTAAATGTTTGAAGTGGCATCATCATTATTAAATGAGGTGAATAAGAAGAGTAGGGCTTGGTATACTAGTGACACTAAGGTAGCCATGCGGTCTCCCTCTGTTACCCTATGTATGTCAAGAGCAACACAAAAATAATGATGAGAGGAATGAAACTATAGCTAAATTGATGACTCAAATAGACCTTCTTACCAAGAATGTGTTCAGTATTACTCCAAAGATAATAAATGCCATAGTTTCAAAAGGGACTATATCTTATAGAGATTCAGAAGCAAAAACTATTAATGAGAAATAAGGTTCTTGTCAAACCAAGTAGGTGGGTTCCAATCCTACTTATTAAACGAAAGATGGGAATCAAGGTTTGAATGATTGTGATATAGATAGATATTGTAAAGAATACAATTAGAAAGACATTATCAAGCTCATTATTTGAGAGATAAGGCTTATTAGAATGATAAATCTATTCCTCCACATAATAAGGTCAAGGGACAAGAGGCACTCACTATTTATCCAGATAAGTTCAAGAGTGAAGATGTGCTTACCTAAATATTATTAAATATTGAGGGTACTAATAAGATGATACAAGTGATAAAGGTGATTTTTTACAACTCAACTAAACTATTACTTCAGATTTAACCTCAATTAAATAACTAATACCTAATTGGTTAAAATCTCTACTCATGTGAGTGCTAGGAAAAAAGGAGTGCTTACTCATAACACAATGAAAAATCCTAAAAATGATGGCTATTATATGGCTATTGTCACTAGAAATAGGAAAACCCTCGTTGTTGATATGGTGAGTTTTGAGGATGACCACAGTGAAGAAGTAGGTGAGGGCAAGTAAATGCTAAAAGAAAAAGAACCAAAAGTTGAATGATGAGGTTGCTACTTCTTCAAATCATATCACTGATATTTAAGATAAAGAAAGTGGATATTGAGCTTAATGAAGACCTTAGAGTGGTAGATGATAATGTGCAATCAATGGATTCAAGCCTGATTGTTTAAAAGCGAATTGAAAAGGTGCAACCTCTTTTTCCACAAAGACTTAAGAAAAAAGACAATGACACTAAGATTAAAAAGTTCCTTGCCAAGTTTAATAGTTTGTCTATCAACATCCCTTTGGTGGAAGCTATGTTTGAAATGACTGGTTTTGCAAAATTCATGAAGGATATAGTTACCAAAACGAGGGTACTGGACTTTGAAACGGTTGAAGTATCTCATAGTTATAGTGCCATAATGTCTATCCATGGGGTAGTTAAAAATACCCAGATGTCTTCACTATTCCACGTACAATTAGAGTCTTTGAATTTGGCAAAGCATTGTGTGACCCTCGAGCAAGCATCAATTTACTGAACATCTTTGCTATGTATGTTTAGGTAAGAATAGTACCTTTCCAATAACTTTTAAAAGAAATTTATCACCTTGGCAAGTGGAGGATCTGAAATATATTCTAAGGAGTTCATAAAGCTATAGGGTAGACCATAAAGGATATCATTGGTATTGATCCCAAAATTTGTACTCATACAATCAGTTAGGGTTGATCATGTGCCTATTATGAAACACCAATGAATCTTTAACCCACCAATGCAAGAGGGGGTAAAGAAGGAAATCATCAAATGGCAAGTTATGGGTGTTGTGTATCCAATTTTGGATAGTACTTGGGTGAGTCTAATCCAATGCATCCCAAAAAGGGTGGTATAACGGTCATACCAAATAAAAACAATAATATTGTGCCTATTTTCCTATCATAAGTTGGATAGAATGCATGGATTATAAAAAGTTGAATTATTGGACTGAGAAAGATCATTTTCCTGTAACATTTATGGACCAAATGTCAGATTGATTGGCTAGTCGATTATGGTATTTCTTTTTTGATGGATATTTTTGTTATAACAAAATTTTCACTGCTCCTGGGATCAAGAGATAACCACATTCAGTTGCTCATATGTGACCTTTTCCTTCTAACACGTTCTATTTGAACTTTGTAGTGCGTTTCCTGCCTTTCAATGGTCTATGTTGTCTATATTCTCAGATATGGTAGAGGATACCATGGAAGTGTCCATGGAAGATTTCTCTATTATGGGTGATTCATTTCAAGCAAGCATGCCTTGAATATTTGAGTAAGGTCCTTGAGCAGTGTGTGGAGACCAACCTCATCATGAATTGGGAAAATATCATTTTATGGTCACAGAGGGCATTTTGCTTGGTAAAAAAATCTCAAAAAATGGAATTCAATTCGACCTAGAGAAGGTTAAAGTGATCTCTAACTTGCCACCTCCAATTTTTGTGAATGGTGTTTGAAGTTTTCTTCCCCATGCTGCATTCTATCATCAGTTTATCAAAGATTTTTTGGCTCACCCCTTGCTCTTCTCAAAAAAGAAGCAAAGTTTGAATTTTATGGTGCTTGCTTAAGGGCATTTAATTTCCTCCAAGAACCTCTCGTGTCGACTTCAATCATTATAACCCAGATTGGTCAATGCTCTTTGAGGTAATGTATGATGAAAGTAGGGTAGCATTAGGTGTCATGTTATACCAAATAAGAGAGAAGCTATTTCACACCATCTATTATGAAAGTATATCCTTGAATTATGATTAGTGTAATAATATAGTTATGGAGAAAGAGTTTCTAACGGTGGTGTATTCTTTTAAGATATTTCATGTGTAATTTTTAGGAACCAAGGTAATTGTGCACGCCGATCATGCTGCACTTTGATACTTGATGTCCAAGAAAGAAGCCAAGACAAGATTGATTAGGTGGATCTTGTTGTTGAAAGAGTTTGGTTGTGTAGTCAAGGATAGAAAAGGATGTGAAATTCAAGTAGCGAACCATTTGTCTCAGCTTAAGTAAAATGAGATAAGGGTGAATGAATTGAAATAGATGATGCATTCACCAATGAACTTGTGATGGCCCTTAGAAATGGTAAGAGACCTTGGTATGTATATTTTTCCAACTACATAATATGTGGCGCAAATACAGATGAATTAATCTACCTCCAAAAGAAAGGTTTCTTTATGATGTGAAATGATATTATTGGGATGATCCTTATTTTGTAGGAAGTATTACAATGGGGTAATACATTGTTGTGTTATAGAAGAGTATATGAGGTCTATTCTTGAAGCTTTCCATACATCACCATCATGGTGGTGTATGTATAGCCGTCAAGGTTATTCAAAGCATTGTTTATTGGCCAACCTTGTATAGAGATGGTCATGAACCAATTATTTGAAAAAGGCATAAAAATTTCTTTGAAACCAAACATTGATGTAAAAATTTTCAATGTGTGGGGCTTGGATTTCTTAGGACCCTTTGTAATTTCATCAAAAAACCTTTTATCTTGGTGGTGGTTGATCATTTATCCAGATGGGTATCCATGTCTTTACTAAATAATAAAGCTAAGAGTGTAACTTTGTTCTTGAAAAGGTATATTTTCACACGATTTGGAACACCATATGTCATTGTAAGTGATGGGGGTTCTCATTTTGCAATAAATTTTTTAGCTCATTGCTTAAAAAATATCAAGTGAAATATAAGGTGGCTTTCCCATACCATCCACAAACTAATGGGTTGGCGGAGGTTTTGAGTTGTGAGACAAAGTAAATCTTTGCAAAGGTTGTGAATGCAAGTAGGCGAGATTGGGATCAAAAACTCAAAGACGCTTTGTGGGCCTATCGAACAATTTTTAAAACACCTATTGGTATGTCGGCATTCCAATTCGTGTTCAGAAAAGCTTTTCATCTCCCAGCTGAATTTGAACATAAAGCATTGTGGGAATTTCACACATTGAATATAAATTGGAAAGAAGAATCTGAGTCAAAGTTTGAAAAGATGCAAGGGATTGACGAAGTCCATTTGAGGGCATTCGAGAGTTCTTCACTCTATAAGGAATACATGAAAAAATGGCATGAAGCCAAAATTATGAGAGATTATTCAAAGTCAGGGATGAATCCTTACTCTTTAACTCAAGGCACCTATCATTTTTGGGTAATCTCAAGACTCAATGGTCGGGTCCATTAGAGGTGGTGCAATGCTTTCTAAGAGAAGCGGCAGAATTGGAAAATGATATGGGTACTCAATTTGTTATGAATAGCCAAAGAATAAAACATAATCATATATTAATTTTAAAGGTGATCTTAAAATAAATCTATCTTGATTATGCTATAAGGAATACCTAAATCAACGTCATGCTACGATGATAACTAAGGCACTTCTTAGTAGGCAACCCAAGTTGGCTTTTGGTCAATAACATTTGTTCATTTGTGTAGCTGAATGGTGAAGTATAACTGTGGGAAACACAATATAATGTTTTATTAAAGAGATAAATTTGGGAAACCGTATGCCAAACTCCAAGGAGAATGATTTGGTGATGCACCATACAAATTGATCTTAGATGAATTAATGCACCTAAGTGTAATAATCTGTGCTTGTTTAGCTTTATTTTAAGGACTTATTCTGTTATTAATGAGGTGATATTCATATAATTGAGAATATATGTTTTAAATTACTTTATTATAATTTTTAAGGTGTGTTTCAAACAAGTTTTAGAATCAACTTGGTCACTTAGAGTTTAGAAGAGAAAACTAGTGTTACTAGCTTAAGCTATGTGCTGTTCTAGTTTATCTTGATGGATTATACTATTAGTAATGATTTAATAAGGGTATAATCATGTAAATATGTGTTTAATAACATTTTTATAGTGTTTAATATTCAATTTAAATAAGATAAGAGTCAAAAATATCAAATAGAGTTTAGACGACAAAACTAGTTGCGCTAGCTTGAGCTATGCTTGGTTCTAGTTTACATGTTTGAACTCTATTGTATTGTATGAACTAAAGATTTTTTTTTTATGTTATCATAGACAGTGTATGATGTTAATATTATTTTTTTAAAGCTAAAAATTCTGAAAATGAATAGGAAAGACACCCGAGACATGAGGAATGCAAAGACAAAAGGAAGGAGCAATCGATGGTAAAATCAGACGTTTCTGAGAACATGGGCATGTCACACCCTTGGAACTTGGAGATAAGGGTGTCCAACTTACTTAGACACAAAATAAAATTTTCTCAAATAGTGTGAATCCACATTAAGGACGTGAAACTCCCTAAATGCAGAGAAATACCAGCATGGCACGCCCAAGGCACCCAATCGTACAACTTTTGTCATATTATAAATAGGACACTTGGGACTTGTAAAAACCTTAGAGGACCTTTGGAACTTTTAATACACTTTGGAATTCTTGAATTAAGATTATTAATCTTTCCGTTAATTTGTATTTAATTTTTATACATAAATTTCTTAATTGTGATTTGTTGTAAAACCATGAGCAGCTAAACACCCTCATCTAGGGTTGAGGCCAAGAACATGATTACTGGTTCTTATATTTGAGTTGCTTTATGATATTTGTCATTATTGGTTGTTAATTTATAGTTGTATTGGATATTCTATGAATTTTTGACCCTTATAATAAAAATATATTTCTATTGTAATCTCGGAAAGAGGAACGATAGATTAGAACGTGGGATTTATGTAGTAGGATCTTAATCATTCAAGAGATTGAAGTTAAGATTTGTATTTGGGATAGGATTATACCTAAGTCACCCTATTATGTTCATATACGGGATGAAATATAAATGCATTTAACTTAGTACTCGCATCCCTGCTCAATAGTTGTAGGGCTAACTTAGATAGACAATTAGAGGATTGAAAGACTATTGCCATGTTATCAACCACGAGAACCAAAAAACAATATAATCAACTAAACTAAAGAGATTATATAACTAATTAGGATTTTTTGTAGTGACTTAACCCTAGGTTTCTCTCTATTATTGTCTAACACTTTATATTATCGATTTGATTACAGATACTTTTAGTTTTCAATTGTCAAATGTTTTTGGTTATCTTCACACATGTTAATCTTCATTAATTAGATCATTATTTGAACAATTCACTGTAGGATTGATACTTGTCTTTCATAAGCCACTTTACTACTCGGGTGACTACATACACTTGCATGTGCACTTGGGTGCAACAAATATTTTAGCATCATAGTTGGAGACTTGTAAATTGGAAACTTTCTCACTTTTAATTTTGCTATTTCGTTTTACATATGTTAATAACTTGATCTTAGCTTCTAAATTTATAGGTTTAGGTCTGAAAAACAAGTAAGTTAGAAAGAGAAAGGGATTTGGTTGGCCTATATCCTAAAAACTGAGCAAGAGTTACATTAACTAAGAAGAGAAGTAGTACTTCTCTATCAGATGATACATATTCAACAAAATAAAGTTATTCCTTCACCAATGGCTGAAGATCCACTAGCCCGTAGGATAGTTATTAAAGTGGAAATCCCACTTGTAACCAATATTACCTCCACTATCCGCAAACTAAAACCTGGAGATAGATTTGAGCTTATACATAACATGGAGCAACTATTGCACAGTAGTGGGGAATTCACAAGACTGTCACACAAGGATCCACAGGTATGTTTGCAGAAATTATTGGAAATAGGTGACACCTTCATCCATACTAGAGTGTCTACAAACTATGTGAGGCTCTCTCTCTTCCCCTTCTCACTTTTGGGGAAAGCAAAGAAATGGACAAATGCAGAACCAATAAGCTCCATCACTGCATGGGATGATTTGGCAAGGAAGTTTTTTTTTCAATTCTTCCCATCTGACAAGAATGCAAGTTTATAGAGTGAGATTTTGAGCTTTAAGAAGAATCCGGACGATTCTTTCCATCTGATAAAATTGTAAGATTACATAGTAAGATTTTGATCTTTAATTAGAAGCTGGATGAGAGCTTGTATTATGCTTGGGATAGTTTAAATAACTTCTTTAGGACTACTTACATCACTAACAAACCAATGAGGTATTGGCTCAAACTTTTGATAAATCTCTTGACCATAACACAAAAATTTTATTAGATTCAGCTGCAGGTGGTAAAGCATTGGGAAAAATTATAATGAGTTTTATAACTTGCTAAACCAAATTGCACAAGAAAATCCTAACTGGTATGGTGATATCTCTAGAAGTGTAGTGAAAAAATGTGCAGGTGTGATTGACATTGATAGTGTCATAGCATTTGCCACCCAATTGTCAGCTCTTCAGAATTAGATAATGACACAGTTTAGAAGATTTGGTGAGAACCAATCTTATGCTCAAGTAAATGTAGTAAAACAAGATTCGTATTGGTGTGAAATTTGTAGCATAAGTGGTCACTCTACATACTTGTGTGTAGCAAATCCAGAGTCAGTAAATTTTGCGGGCAACAATAGAAGGAAAATTTAGGGAATGCCTATAACCACAAGTGGGAAATTCATACCAACTGCTCATGGGGAATTAATCAGACTCAACAGTTTTAGTAGTAGTGAAACATACAAGCTACCAATATTAAGGAGACATTGAAGAAGATCATGTCCAAGCAATAAAAAATGGCTGTTGAGATTAAAAAAATCAATAGCCTGCTCAAATGAATTTGGAAACACAGTTAGGAAAGCTATCTCATGACCTAAAAAACAAGGGTCATGATGACACTTGTTGCGGGAACCTTTGACAAGTAAGCCTATCACACAAACTGATACAAAAAGAGAAAATAATAAAAATTACCCAAGTAAAACTTCTGGAATGAAGCTAAACCACACAATATAGTAAAGAAAAAAGATATAATCAATAAATACCATAAACCCAAAACCTAGTGTCATAGTATAATAACATCATAGAAGTAAAGAGGTGGGTGAATTGAAAATTTCTTGAGTCGACTAGTCAAATTGGATAGTCGTCTTTCCTTCACATACATATACATAATAGAACAAAGTTAGAATTAATAATGCAGATAAAAATAAGTAAATAAAATTAAAACACATTAATTTATGCAGGTTCGAACATCAATGTGGTTCCTACTTCCAGTCCCTTGGGTTTCAAGAGTTTTCTTTTAATTATTCAAAGTAGCATCAGAATACAGATGCGAGAAATAAGTTCTAAAGCTTATTTTGATATTCTGATCTGGTGATAGTGCTTCAACTGTTACAACTAATTTGACTCGATCTTTCTTTTGTGATTATTGTAAACAAAGAGTACAAAGTTATATCAAGACTAAGATTGAGACACACAAATGATTCGTGAAGTTACATAATTTTCATTGGTCTTTAGTCTTTGGTTTTATATCCTTCAGCTGATTTTGTATCTTTCCTTCACAAGGATACCCAATGGATTTGTTCTCAATAAAGGATTTTATTAGATTCTTTGATTGAGAGATTGGACCATGTGGTATGTACGTATCAGCTATGTTCGTACATTGTGCGGCCTTCCTTTCTCACAACTATACATGTCCATATCAGATATGCCCATGCAGAGGGTTTGATCTTCTTTCCTATGACTTTTCATTGTGATTGATCTTGATTGGTCTTCAATCATCTTCCTAATACTTAGAGATCCAATGAGTTCTTCAACTTATGTTCTTGCTTAATCCGCATTGTTTCCTTTGTGAGTGGATCTTATTTCCTTGTACATGATATTCTTCCATCCTTAGAGATGTTTCGTATATGCATTTTATGCTTCAATATCCTATAATTTTGTCAACTATTTGCTTGTCATTATTAAAACATATTATATTAATTTGGAAAGTGGACAATCACTAGTACAACTCGAGATCAAAATACATAAGATATCCAAAATAGGAACTCTCTCTCTAGAATACATATAAAGACATATCCTAAGATATCCAACCATTTTATTTTTTGCCCTCCTATATTCATCATATTAATTTTTGACTTGAATTATGATTAGGGGTGTTAAAAGGGTGTTTTGGAAAGGTTTTGGAATTTTCAAAAGGGGTTTGGGGTATTTTGAAACTCTGAGGTAGTATGCCTTCATGATAGTGGCATGCCATAGAGGTTAGTCTCCACAATAAGAGTATGGAATAGAGACTACCCTTCGTGATAATATCATGCCATACACCTATTTTAATTTTGTCTAATTTTATTTTTATACTTGGGGTCAGAGGGTCTTGGTCTTTTTACCCGTTACACGATCTTTAAACATAAGATAACCTCCTTTTTTTTAGCTTTTAAAGATCAAAACCATTTATTCTCTCTTAAACTCAAAACCTAATAAAACTCAAGGGTTTTACTAAAGATTCACCATTACAGCTCTAAACATCAAATTTACTTTAATTTCTTGTATATTTCATACATGTATCTCTTTTCCTAACTTGAATTTTACATTATGGCGTTATGGATTGGATACTTATTTGATTTATCTTGGGTCTATGAATTAGGTTTGAAGGGTTTTGATTAGTATTACTTGAATTACATTTTTCTTGTTTTAAATTGATGATTTATGCTTTAATTTATGTTTTTTAGACTGAATAGGTGCATTGTTATGGGAATTGAAATGGGGAACATGGGTTTCTCCATATTGATGACTTTTTAGATTAGTAATGACATTAACCTCAACCTTTTTTGTAAATTTAGTTTTGGACATGGATATTTTGCATAACACAACTTACTTATGAACCCATTATATTTCATTAATGGATAAATGGATAAAACAATTTTGAAAGGCCCTTGGTGGCCATGGTTTGGATTTTTAATTAGAACTTGGGAGTTAAATAGCTACATGGATTAATTTAGAATGATTTTATGATCTTAAAAGCATAATTGGTCCGATGATATTATGTGGTCAAATCCTTAATATAAGACTTCTGGGTCAATGGTTGGATTTATGTGCAAACTATTTTAATTTAGGCTTAAAAGAAATTGTGTAGCTCACTGTGAGGGTGTAGCCCTGGGGAGACTAACATCAGAAACCACATTTTCTAGCATAAAGCTCTTTATGACTATGTACTTGGTTCACATATTATTTTTTGGGATGACTAGAGCCCTAGTGTATTTAGCCTTTTCTTCGTATTCCTTAATTTATATGGCTAACATGCACTGGTCCCTTTCAATAGGGGGAGCTAAACCCATATAGCCTATGGGTGCCATTAGGATGGATTGAACTACACAATTCAGGTTACTATTTTAAGCTCTTATGTTTATGACCCTTGTTCTTATCCCGGCATCCTATATATGAATATATAAATTTTGTGCATATGGTTTTTGATTGGTTTTGACATTGGCATTATTTTATCCCTTATCCTTAATTTACATTCCAGTTCTTATCCCATTGATCATCCCTGGACGCTATATTATTTTATAATGTAAGGTCCAAGGGCTTTCTGTTATTCTTATGCAACGTTAGTTGGTTCGATACATCTGTTCAGTGGATTTTAAGTAGTGATCTTCCATCTTTCATAAATCCCAATCATTTCATCTATTTTCTTTATTTCTTAGTATTACAAGTTGAATTCTTTTTGGTCATGGTCGGGGTCATGTCCCAAACTATTTGGCATTTTTAGTTTTAGAGGCTTCTATGGACAAGTAAGGGTTGGATATTTGTTTTTGACTCTTAGTTTTCATTTTGTTTATATATTTATTATATCTATATGTTTAGTTGGCTTTTGCTATATTCTTTTACTATTTTCTAGATGTTAGGCTTAAGAGGTGGTTTCTGGCTCATGGTGGGCTTGGGATACACATCACGACTAGGCCCTAGTGTAGGTAGTGACAAGCTTGGTATTAGAGCATGGTTTTGGGTATTTGGGTTTCTATAAAGCTATCTCGAGTAGAGTCTCTTTTATAGTTGTGAAGCATGTCATACTTATGGAAGGGAGGCTATAAGGCATTTAGGAATGTTTTCCTTTTTTGTGTTCTATTTTAGGCTATAGAGTGTTGTCTTGAAACTTCTCTAACTCCTGGCTTACTAGTGTTTTAGACCATTCCATTCTGAAGATCTAACATTCGTAGAAACTCTTTTGGAAACTCTGTGCCAACTAAGGAAAACATGAAGGGAACTCACCTTATTTATTGAGTGCAGACACGATCAAGGATCTCTGCTCCTGATTGTACTACTCTACATGGGGTTCTATCGGTCTCCACTAGTCCTCCTTAGGCTTCCCAAACTAGTGATTCATATGCTCAGTTGCTGAGGGAGATATCTTTAATAGGGAGTTCCATCAATATATTAATATAATTACCCAATTGGTGGTGTCATAGTCTCATAAGTTTTATTATATAGGTGTTGTTGCTCATTCATTTGAGGTCACTCGATTTGGCTAGTTTATGAGGTTGAATCCCTAATGAGGGGTGAATTTACACTCATTTACACTCTACATTCGTGCACACTACTATGATTTGAATGAATAAATGAGACAACATTTTGATTAAATGTACTGATTTTCATATTTTGCAAGCATACAGGTTATGAGAAGGAAAGCTATGGATGGGAGATGAAAAGGATCAAAAAGGAGAAAAAAAAGTGTAGCTTGAAGACCTGAATCAAAACCAACCTCAGTTACTACAATCACAGTCTATGGGTCGCGATTGCAGCCATTCATTCCAAGTAAAAGTACAATGATCATGGAAGCCATGATTGCAGACAAGCTTCAGCGATCGAGGCTAAGCGGGAATATTCGTAGGGGAAATTTTGTAATTTTACTCAGCCAAACCCAATTCCTTTAAGAGGCTAAAACCTTTTCTCTTTTTGGCATTCTACACTCTTGGAACATTTGGAATTTGAAGTTTTAAACCCTAATTTGGGCAAAAATTGTATTTTTAATTTTAGTGAATTGAAGAATGGATGATTTGAATAATCCCTATGGTATATTTCTTTCTCTTTTCTTCATGAGTAGCTAAACTTGCATTGTCTTGGGATTATGTTGAACTATGGTGCAATTATGTATGGGTTGTGACGTATTTATGTCTATGTTAGGTTTTAGATGATTGGTTTCACTATTTCTTGGCTTAATTAGTTGAGATTTATGGATGAAATCCTCAAATACCCAAAATAGGTTTGTAGGTGAAAACCCAAAATTCTTGAAAGCTCACATCATCCTTGAAAGAAGGGTTTGGGTGAACTCCTGGAACCCATATTATCCTGAAAAGAGGGATATGGATGAAAAAGTAATAGTGGACAATTGATGGATGTAGTTTAATAATTGTCACTATCTTAGACATAAGGGTGATTAGTTGACTATATCTTGGGCCTAGAAATAGGGATGCCCAATTGAGGTAATAGATGATTGTAACTGGCACACTTGTTAGGTACCCAAAAGGGTTAATGAATGACATTCTTGAGGGTTTGTTGACAAACTAGCCTCAAGGATTTTTGACCTAGCCTACCCCATCATCGACAACTAATCTTTATACCAAATCTCTATGCACCCATGTATAACTTGCCTTTAGGTAGACATAATCCCAAGACTGTTCTCATATTAAATTTAAACCATGATTGTTGTTTAATTATTGATTTACTTGTCATTGATAAATATTTTTCAAAAATTAAACACCCTTATTTTTATTCATGAGTTTTGTTTTAGTCATATTACAGGTAAATTATGGTTAGCCTTGTCATCTGCAGAGAAATTATCCTATAGCCAAAGTTTCCAGTGGAGCTAATTAGGTTCCAGTGGAGCTAATATTGTTTCGATTGCCACTTCTAATGCTCCTTCACCTAAGGATGCTACTTCTGGTATGCACTGGCTGAAATCGTCTATATGCACTTGCTTTTAGCCAATAATCTAAGGCATCTCCGAATGTAGTTACTGGCATGTTACAACTCTTCTCTTGTAATGTTTATTATTTTCTTGATATAGGTTCTAACCTATCTTATATGACCTATTATGTGGTTGTAAACTTTGGTCTTGGTCATGAAAGTATTTCTAACCTATTTTCTATTTCTACTCCGGTGAGTAATTCTATTGTTGCTAGAAAAATCTATAGGGGTTGTATGGTGTCAATCTTTCATAAGGAGACATAGGTGGATCTGGTAGAGTTAGACATGGTGGATTTTGTTGTTATCTTAGGGATAGATTGGCTTCCTTCATGCTATGCTTCTCTAGATTATAGGATCCAAAAGTTCAGTTTCCAATTTCCTAACAAACTGATAATCGAATAGGAGGGGAGTCCTTTAGTTCACAAATGGAGTTTTATTTCCTATCTTAAAGCTCGGAAGTTAATTTGGGAGGTTGATATTCCCAAGACTGCTTTATATACCTGGTTAGGTCATTATGAGTATTTTGTTATGTCATTTGGGTTGACTAATCCTATGTATGCTTTCATGAATCTTATGAATCGAGTGCTGAGGCAGTTTCTAGATTTGCTTGTGATAGTTTTCACTGATGACATTTTTGTGTACTCGAAGAGTGAGGAGGATCATGCCAATCACCTCTGAATTATGTTATAGACTCTTAAAGACCAGAAATTGTAGTGAAGTTTCCTAAGTGGGAGTTTTGGCTAAGTTGTGACCTTTCGTAGGATGTTGTTTCTAGTAAGGGGATCAAGGTGGATCCACATAAAGTTGAGGTGGTTAAGAAGTGGCCTAGGCCCATGACTCAAACCGACATTAGGATCTTCTTGGTCTTGCTGGGTCTTATAAGAGGTTTTTGGGAAGTTTCTCTTCTATTGCTGCTCTGCTGATAAGATTAACTTAGAAATAGGTTAAGTTCTTATGGTTTGATGCTTGTAATAGTTATTTTGAGAAGTTTAAGGATAAGATGACTTCAGCATCAATTTTAACCCTACCCGAGGATACTAATGGATTTATTGTATATTATGATATGTTCAGTGTGAGTCTTAGTTGTGTTTTTATGCAGCTAGTAAGGTTGTAGGTTATGCTTCTAGGCAGCTTAATTTTCATCAGAGGAATTACCTAATTAACGATCTAAAGTTAGTGGCGGTAGTCTTTTCTTTAAAAATCAAGTGCAACTATTTGTATAGGGTACATGTGGATATCTATGTAGATAATAAGAGCTTGTAGTATGCGTTTATGCAGAAGGAATTGAACCTCAGGAAGACGTGGTGGCTCAAATTTCTTAATGATACAATATGATACTTTAGGACCATCCAGGTAAAGCTAATATTGGTGCTAATGCTCTTAACAGGTGGTCTATGGGGAGCTTATCTCATGTGGAAGAAGATAACAGAGGGTTGGTTAAGGATATTCACTTGTTGACTAACTTGGGGGTTTGTCTCTTAGACTCTGAGGATGGAGGAGTGATAGTTCAGGAAATGGTCAAATTATCTCTTGGTGTTAAGGTGAAGGAAAAGTAGGCTTTGGATCCAATACTTGTGTAGATTATGGATGATGTGGGTTAGAAAAAGGTTATGTTTTTTTAGATTGGTGGAGATAAAATCTTGTAGTATCAAGGAAGGTTGTGTTCTTGATATTGATGGGCCGCAAGAAAGAATTTTTTCTGAGGCTCATGAGTCTAGATATACAGTTCATTCATGTTCAACTAAGATGTATCATGACTTCTAGAAAATCTACTTGTGGAATAATATGAAGAGATATATGGTGAACTTTGTAGCAAAGTGTATGGTTTTCCAGAAAGTCAAGGTTGATCATTTAAGGCCTAGTGGCATGTCTCAAGAGATAGACTTGCCCATGTGGAAATGGGAGATGATTAATATGGATTTTGTTATAGGCCTTCCACGGTCTCATAATCTCTACGATTTTATTTGGTTAATTCTGGATAGAATGACTAAGTATGCTCACTTCTTATCGATGAGGACTAACTACTCAAGAAGGGATTATGCTAAGTTGTTCATTCAGGAGATAATCAATTTGCTTGGAGCGTCTGTGTCCATTATTTCAGACCAAAGTATGCAGTTTTTTCTCACTTTTGGTGTTTGTTTTAGAAAGGTTTGGGTACTCAGGTGAACCTTAGCACCACTTTCTATCCTCAAATAGATGGATAAGCGGAGTGGACTATTCATACTTTGGAGAATATACTAAGGGCCTATGTGATTGACTTTTTGGGTAGTTGGGTTGACCATTTAACTTTCATTGAGCTTGATTATAATAACAGTTATTATTCTAGCATTTAGATGGCTCTTTTTAAGGCTCTTTATGGTAGGAGCTGTAGGTCTCTTATTAGGTGGTTTGAGGTTTGTGAGTGTTATAACCCTTGTGGATTGCACTACACAGTGAGGGACCAGGTCCCTTAATGTCAATCACAAGTGATAAAATAGTAAAGCAACTATGAGGTGCTGGAAAAACAAAGGCAGTGTAGAAAGGTAAGAACACAAAATCTTTACATGGAAACCCAAGAAGGTAATAACCATGACTTGCCCTTACAAGCTCCAAACAGTCCACCATAACCAACCTCTTGATTATAGAGTCGACTGTGAACCTAACTCTAGGTTACTTTTGCTTGTAACAACTCTATTACAAGCTTATCTTGGTAACTTTACCAAGGAACCTCTCCACTAATTATCTCTAATCAACAACAAGCTTAGGTAACTCTACCTAAGCACTCTCTACTCAAAGAGAAAAATACTAATCTTATATCTTGATTATTTTAGTTATAAATCAAAGCTCACTCAAGAACAATTTCTATTTAAGCTCATATAAACAGCTAAGAACCTGAGCAATGTTTGAAATGGGGTTTTGCTGCCTCTCTTTTAACTCTTTAGAATTCTCAAAAAGTATTTGATGAAGAGGCTTCTCTTTTATTTTATAGCTGAGTGATGATTGAGGCTGAAATATCATTGGACAAGTTTTCCAAGTCAATACAAAATAGCACCTACAAGTTGTTACATAAGATGAAAAAACTCCACAGATACAGTGTGCCAGTTGTACTGTACGTTGCACATCCAGCGACCTGGTCCCTTGCAGTTTAGCTGCTCATCATTAAAACTACATAGAGTAGTGAGAATAGGTTATTTGATCCTATTTTAGTTCACAAATCTAAGTAGAAGGTAAAGGTGATTAGGGAGATACTTAAGACTGCCTAGAGTCACCAAAAGTCTTATGCGGGTATGAGGCGAAGAGAGTTGGAGTTTGAAATGAGTAATTGTATGTTCTTGAAGGTTTTTTCTCTGAAGGACACCATGAGGTTTACAATAATTTAAGCTTAGTCCCCATTACATTGGTCCATATTAGGTTATAAAAATGATGGGGAATTTTTCTTATGAGTTATATTTACCGACAAGTTTGGCCTCTGTTCATCCTGTTTTTCATATGTCTATGCTAAAAAAGTGCATGGGTGGCGCTTCTTTGGTAATTCCGATTAAAGATGTTGGAGATATAGATTTTTTATCTGATGAGGAAGTCTCGATTAAAAAATTGGATAGACAAATTTGTAGATTGAGGACAAAGGATGTAGCTCCAGTGAAGGTCCTTTACAGAAATCAAAAGGTGGAAGAAGCTACATGGGAAGTTGAGGAAGATATGAGGACCAAGTACCAGTTATTTTTCACCATGTTGGACGAAAGTGATTTAGGTATGAGTTTTGTTCCATTTTGAGATTATTCATTTGATTCTGGTGCATTCTAGCTAATGTCATGCAAAAAATAGCTTAACTCTTCATTCAGGGGCGAATGATCCAATGGGGGTGTAATTAAGCCCCCAAAAAATTTCAACGATTTTTTTTTCAACCCTCCCATATGTATAATGTCAAGTTTTACTTGAATTATGATTAAGGGTGTTTTGGAAAAGTTTTGAAAATTTTGGAAGGGGTTTGGGGATATTTTTAAACTATTAGGCAGTGTACCTCTGCGATAGTGGCATGCCACAGAGATTAGCCTCCACGATAAGAGCGCAACATGGAGTCTACCCTTCATGAAAAGATTATGTCCTTCATGAAAAGATCATGTCATACTCCTATTTTAAATTTATCCAGTTTTATTTTTTTTCACTTGGAGAGAGGGTCTTTTTACCCCTTACACGACATTTAAACATAGAATAACCTCATTCCCTTTAGCTTTTAAAGATCAAAACCATTCTCTGTCTTAAACTCAAAACCCAAGAAAACTCAAGGGTTTTATAGAGGATTCACCATCCAAGCTCTTACCTTCTAACTTACTTCAATTTCTTATGTATTTTAGGCATGTTTTTCTTTCGCTAACTTGAATTTTACATTTTGGTATTAATGGTTTGGATATACATATGACATAAATTGTGGGTTCGAAATTAGGGTTGAGGGGTTTCGATTGTTATTACTTGAATTACTTTTCCAATGTTTTAAATTGATGATTTATGTTTTAATATGGTATTTGGACTGAAGGGTGCATTGTTAGGGGAATTTCAATAGGGAACATAGGTTTCCCCAAACTAATTACTTTTTGGCATAGTAATGGCATTAACCCCAACTAATTCTGTAAATTTGGTTTTAAACATTGATATTATGTATAAATCAACTTACTTATGAACCCATTGCATTGCATTAATTGATAAATGGATGAAACAGATTCGATAGGCCTTAGGTGGCCACGGTTTGGATTTTTAAATGGAACTTGGAATTCAAATGGTTACATAGATTCGTTTGAAATTGTTATATGAGCTTGCAAGCATAATTGGTATGATGATTCCAAGTGGTAAATGAATTAATATAAGGCTCATAGGTTAAAGGTTGAGGTAATGAGAAAACTATTTTGCCTTGGAATTAAAGTAAACTGTGTAGCTAACCGTGAAGATGTAGTCTCGAGAGAAATAACATAAGAAACCACATTTTCCGTCGTTGGGTCTTTATGATCGTGTGCTTGATTCATACATTATATTTTGGCATGGCTAGAGCCTTGGTGTCTTTAGACTTTCCTTCAGATTCCTTGGTTCGTACAGCTAACACGCACTAGGCCCTTTCAGTAGGGGCAACTAAACCTATATAGCCCGTAGGTGCCATTTGGACAGAGCGAGTTACATAGTTTAGGTTAATTATATAAGCTCTCATGTTTATGACCCTTTTCCCTATCCTAACATCCTATATATGTATATATAAATATTGTGCATGTGGTTTTTGACTGGTTTTGACATTGACTTTATTTTATCCCTTATCCCTGAGTTACATGCCAGAGCTTATCCACTGACCATCCCTAGATGCTCCATCATTTCTTGATGTAGGATCCAAGGGATTTTCTATTACTCTAAGTCAACATTAGGTGGTTCAGTACATTTGTTGAGTGGCTGTCAAGTGGTGAGCCTGCATCTTTTGGAAGGCCTGGCTATTTCATCTATTTCATTTATTTATTAGTATTTCATGTTGGATTCTTTGTGGTCATGGTGGGGGGTATGTCCTAACCTACTTGGCATTTCTGGATTTAGAGGGTATTGTGGACAAGTTTGGGTTGGATGTTTGTTTTTTACTCTTAGTTTTCATTTGGTTTATCTATTCATTATGTCATCATGTTTGGGTTCTGGGTGTTGGATGCGGTCTCCGGCTCATGGTGGGCTTGAGAACCCATCATGACTAGGCCCTGGTTTGAGTCGTGACAATCTCAATCCAACATCATCGAACTGGTGAGCTCGAATTTGATACATCAAAGAAGACCTTGCCTTCATGATTGCCAAAACACACCCAAGTGTCGAAATATCAATCCTAACCATCTGGTTATCCAACGACTTAACCTCTAAGGCCAAAGGCTTCTCCTGGGTCAAAAGATACACCAAGCTACCTATGCTAGTCGACTTTTGGATCAAAGCATCCGCAACCATATTAGCATTGACTGGATGGAAACGAATACTCAAGTCATAATCCTTAACTAATGTAAACCAATGGAGTTGTCTCATGTTAAGATCTCGCTAGGTGAAGAAATACCTAAGGCTATGATTTTCCAAGAAAATCCAACAACAGACTCCATACGATTATTTCCTCCACAACTTCAAGGAAAAAACAACCATACACAACTCTAAGTCATGGGTAGGGTAATTCATCTAATAGGGCTTCAACTAACGAGAAGCATACACAATCACCTTCCCCTCATGCATCAACACATCACCTTACCCAATACCTGAAGCATCACAAAAGAAGAGAAAATCTAAGCCTTCCTTGGGTAAAGTCTAGATAGGAGTTGATGTCAACAAAGTCTTGAGCTTTTGGAAGCTCGCTTACAAGATCAGACCACTGAAAGGAAATCTTCTTCTGATTCAACTTGGTCAATGTGGCTATAATAGATGAAAAACCCTCAACAAAACGCCAATAGTAATCTGCCAAGCCAACAAAATTCTGAGTCTCAGTGGGCGAAGTAGGCCTAGCCTAATTATGACCTGTTGCAATCTTGGTTGGATCAACCATAATACCGTACTTAGTAACCACATGACCTAAGAAAGAGATAGACTCCAACCAAAACTCATACTTGGAGAACTTAGCATACAACTTCTCATACCTCAATATCTGAAGCACAATCCACAAATACTCCTCATGATTGATATTACTCGAATAGACCAAGATATAATCTATAAATACAATAACAAAGGAGTTAAGATAAGATCAAAAAACCAGTTTCATCATTCCATAAATGCAGTAGGGGCATTGGTAAACCCAAAGGACATGACCAAGAGGTGATAGCCAAAAATCCTCAGAATATCCAAAACTCTAATCCTCAACTGGTGATACCCGAATCTCAAAGCAATCTTCGAAAACACAAAATCACCCTTAAGATGGTCAAACAAATCACCAAGACGAGGAAAAGGATACTTATTCTTAGTCATCATCTTTCACAACTATTGATAATCAATACACATACGCATAGACCCATCCTTTTCTTTCAAAAACATGACATTCGCACCCAAGGTGATACACTAGGTCGGATAAATCCCTTATTCAATAACTTCTACAACTGATCCTTTAATTCCTTCAAATTAGTTGCGACCATCCTAAAAGGAGAAATAGAGATGGGCTTGCTTCCCGACGAAAAATCCATGGCAAAATAAATATCACGATCCAAAGGCATACCAGGAAAATATGTAGAGAACAGATCCATGAGCTCATAGACGATGTGAACAGAATCCAAAGAAGGAGGCGGGGCAACACTAGTATCATAAATATGAGCCAAATTGGACAATTATCCCCTCTCAACCAAGCTACAAGCCTAAACATAGGATATAACCCTCTTGGGACCGAAATAAAGAGCATCCTTCCAAGCTATCATTGGCACACCCAGCAATGCAAAAGTCATAGTTTTAGCATAACAATTTAGGACATCATGGTAAAGCACTAACCAATCCATACCCAAAATGACATTGAAACCAACCATATCTAAGACAAGAAAATCTACCCAAGTCTCACGCCCAGCGAAAGTCACAACACAAGATGGGTACACCCGATCCACCACTAAAGAATCTCCTATAGGGTAGATACACTAATAGGCATCGCAAGAGGCACATTGATAGAATTACAGTCAAAGAAAAATATACAGACACATCGAAGAAAGTTGATCCCTGATCAAATAACATAGATGTAGCTCTTAAACAAATGGGGACGATACCTATTATAGAAGCATCAAAAGCCTCTTTCTCTGGTCTAGCGGGTATAGAATAGCACTGTCCATGACCATCAAATGCTTGAGTAGCCCCGCGACCATTAGTACAGGCACCACTACCTCTGCTCCATGCATTGCTAGTAGAACCTCTACCTCTCACAGCTGAAATTGGAGTAGCTCTGAAGACATGGAGAGTCCTTTGGTAAATGGCCAGTCTCATCACCGTATAGAAAGATTTATGACCCAACTCATTGGGAGGAGGTATGGCTGGACTAGAATGTCTACCTTGAACTGCTAAACCAGAATACCTACTACCTGAGCTCAGAAAGTATCCTAGACCTGCCTACCATGATACCAATAGAAACCTCTATAATCTCTACCTCGAGAAGTGTGACCTATGAATTCACCTTTACAACGCACCATCTTGGTGCGTCATTGAGATGCTCGAAGAATACCCCAATCATCTTAGCATGGTCCACTATACTTTGAAATAATTCTCTAAACACTATCATCTAAGATAAAGCTAACTACAATGAAACATCCAATCCCCTCACAAACTTCTGAATCTTCTAAGACTCGATGGAAATGCAAGCATAAGAATATCTAGACAAGGTATGAAAGTGTGTCTTATACTCTGCAATAGTCATGGAGCCCTGATCTAAGTGATTAAACTCATGTCTCATTTGATCCTCAAACTGTAAGGCACGAAACTATCCTATAAGACCTTAGCAAAATGATCCCAAGATATCTTCGGAGAATCAAGTGGTCTACAACCAATAAGTGACCACCAATCTCTCGCGGCATCCCTCAACTGATATGTAGTGTACGCAGCACCTTGCAACTCAAGTGAACTAAGGTTATGTAAATTCTCAAGATAATCTATCAAGAACTTATAGACATCCTCTCACACAACTCCACTAACCCTAGGGAAGACAAAACAAGTGATTCTCTCAAACCTCTTTTGATCCTCAGAAGACATGACTATACTCACCATAAGAGAAGGCATGGTGAATCTAGCTGGCCGAGATCCTATCTGAGGAGGCAACATAGTTGAAGGTTGAACTCCAAACCTCAAAACACCATATAATGTAAATAACAAAAAAGTTGTAACTGGAGGACCCATACTCGGGGCTAGGGGAACACCTCAAACAGACTCTGGCATAGACGGGGGCACAATACTCAGAGCTAGGGGAACACCAGGAATGATAAAAAGAGCACCCTTAAAACAAATCAAAAGTGAATTAGAAACCTCTCCAACACTAGGTTAGAAGAACTAGGTGTGACTGAGGTAGGACCCATATATCCAATATGCTCAACGTGAGGCTCAGGGAAAATCACCTTAACACTTCTCCTAGATGGGCAGATCTATATATCTGTCCACTACCTCGAGCCTATCCACGACTTGTAACTCATACTTTAGACTGGGCTCTCTCCTCGGATGAAGATTCAGTATCTCAAACCTCCTCAAATCTAGTCATCACCGTCTGTTCAAAAAGAGTAAAATATGACTTAGATACAAGGTATGAACTAAACCTTGAAAATAAGGAACAAAATGAGGGAAATTTCCTAAAGAAATCCTATAGCTTCTCAAAGATAGGTAATAGCATCTACATACTGATCCATGAGATGCTACTAGGCATCTTGTTCTTAAACTGTTGAGACCAATAAATTTGTCTGCTCTAACAATAATTTATCATGATCGAAAAACCAAGGGCCATGATAACATTGGAGGTGAGAACCAGAGGGTATATATATGCACTATGGGGGATTCAAACCTCTCTGCATGTTAAGGTAACATGAGCACCAAATCATGTAACAAGATATGGGGGTCAAACCTCCCAATTATATGATAATAATAATAAGGGGGACCCACACCTCCCGGTCATATAGAACCCTATGTCGGCTATTGCGGTTTCTAGTGTTGGTCCATCAGGACCTCCACTTTCACGACTCAGCTACACAACCCTTATTAGATCCCAATTAAAACAAGTATCACACATACCCATTCATTGAACAATATTACACATTAAGGCATACACGGTTGGTATCGTCATACCAACTACACTTGTAAGATAATAATAACACGCCACACTAATCATCTTCGCTAGGGGGAATTCACAACCCCCTTGGTTCAAATTTACAAATTCCTATATTTCTCATAATTAAAAACCAATTTCATAATATGGGGTTGGGGTTGTAACACTTCAAATGTCACAAGTTTGAGAAAGCAACAATTCCCTTATTCATTCACTATACCCATGCACCCTCAAGTTCTAAACAATAATTAAAGCATAAATAATCATAGGTAAGCCATGGGAAAACATTATTCAACAACAAGCACTCAAAAACCCTCAACCCTTGATTTCAAACTAACATAAATATCTCTTGAACAATACTTTAAATCATATGCTTTTAACAAATTAACAATGAGAGAAAGAGTGACATGCCTGAATTACCCAAGATTATGAAGAGAATTCAACCCTTGAAGCTCAACTTGACCTACTTCTTGGAAACCATAAGTATGGCTACTTGAGAGAATTTAAGAGAGATTTTGAAAGAATTTTAGTGAGTTAACAATGCTAATGAGGTCCCCAATAGGGTTTTAGGTCATGGGTTACAATTGGGGTAGAGGGGAAATGCCCAAAGTGCCCTTAATGAAAAGACTGGAAATTTTTTGCAAGTGACTACGGTTCACCATACGACTTGTATAAATGTATTAAAACTCATCACAAGAAGTCATAGTCAACACAGAACCACCAGGGCCCTATACTAGTTGGCTATGATTCATACCACCAATTCGTAACCACACTTAACGACTCATGACCACACTAGAAACATTACGACCTTGTCCTTATGACTCATAAGAAGTATTGATGACTAGTTGAGAGGAACTCATACTCAGAGCAGAATACTAAGCCACTTCTTTTGACTAGGTCATGATCGAGTCCCTACGGCCCTTCATAACTCCCTACAAGTTGTCAAGGGAGTCGTAGTTAGGATAGTGAGGATAATATTTAAGAAATATTTCAAGGACCAAAAACTTGGGGTGTTATATACTCCTCCTTTAGGATCATTCATCCTCGAATGGTGGGACAAGACATTTATTAGCATGATCTTACTCCATATAACTACTCTTACCTTTAACAAAGACAGAAAACAAATATGCCAAGGAAATCACCATTTTCTTTAACAGAGTTAGAAAACTAAGATGTTAAGGTATACACATACCTCGAGCACGATTATCTGGAATAGGGAAAAAGAATGGATACTTGGACTTCATGTATTCCTCGTCCTCCCAAGTAGCTTCGTCCACCTTATGGTTCTTCTAAAGAACCTTTTCCAAATCCACATCATTTGTTCGTAGCTGATGGACTTGCCGATCCAAAATTTCAATCAGGACCTCCTCGTAGGACAAGGAATCCAAAATGCTCACCTTCTCCAAGAGAACAACCATTGAAGGATCACCCACGCACCTCCACAATATTGAAACATAAAACACCTAGTGAATAGAGTTGAAGTTAAAAGGAAATGCCAATTTATATTTAACATTACCAACCCTTTTCAAAACCAAGTATGGACTAATATAACAGGGAGCGAGCTTCCCCTTCTTACAATACTGCATCACTTCTTTTATGGGCGATACCTTCAAAAACACCGAGTTACCAATACTGAACTCCATCTCTCTTCACCTCACATTTGTGTAAGACTTTTGGCGGCTTTGGGTGCTCTTAAGTCTATCTCGAATCACCTTCACCTTCTCCATGTCTTGGTGATCCAAATCAGTGCCAAACACCTTATTCTTATCAACCTCGAATCACCTAGTAGGAGACCTATACCTTCTACCATATAAGGCCATAAATTGAGCCATACCAATGCCAGAGTGATAATTGTTATTTTAGGAAAATTCTATGAGAGATAAGTGGTCAAACCAATTACAACCAAAGACAAAAACATTAGCCTACAACATATCTTCCAATATCAGAATTATCCTTTTTACTTGCCCATTGTCTACTAGTGGAAAGCAGTACTAAGGGTCACCTTAGTCCCCAAGCCTCTCTGGAATAACCTCTAAAAGTAAGACGATAACTATATGCCCCGATCAAATATGATGGAGATTGGAGTACCATGCAACTCCACGATCTACTCAATAAACAACTTACCATAATCCTCACAAAAGAAATTAATCCTCACTGGTAAGAAGTGAGTAGACTTAGTTATCCTATCCATGATGACCCAAATTGAATTAAATTACTGGAGAGACCACGGAAGAGAAGTAACAAAATTCATATTAGTTACCTCCTATTTTCACACCAACAGTTCAATCTCTTAAGTCATCCCATCGTGCCTCAATTTCTCTACCTTCACTTGTTGACACATCATGCGCTTAGTCACAAAAATATCCATGTCTGGTTTAATGTTATTCCACTAATAAATCTCCTTAAGATTATGATACATTTTCATTGAACCAGGATGAATAGTATAACGTGACTCGTGAGCTTTGGCCAAAATTCTTCTTCGCAACCCATCAATATCGGGAACACATAGTATGTCATGGTATCTCAAGATACCATCACCACCAATCTTGAATATTATCACCTTTTGCTTACTTACATCCTTCTTAATTTGCATGAAAATACGATCTAACATCTATTTCTCCTTCACCTCAGCACCAAGAGATGACTTTGCAACCTCTTGAACAGTCACACCACCATCCTTAAAATCCAAGAGAAGGACTCCTAGATTAGACAAACGGTGAATATCATTCACCGAATCCCACTTCTCTTCGTCCACATGAGATAAGCTTCCTATGGACAACCTACTAAGACATCAACAACCATGTTAGCTTTACATAGATGATAGTGAAGACTTATATTATAGTCTTTGAGCAACTTTAGCCATATTCTTTGCCTGAGATTCAATTCTTTCTTAGTAAACATGTATTGTAAGATCTTATGATAAAAATAAATATCAACATGGACCCCATACAAATAATGTTGCGAGAAGTTTAATGCAAACACTACGGCCAATAATTCCAAATCATGGGTTGGATAATTCTTCTCCTAAACTTTCAACAATCTAGAAGCATAAGCAACCACCTTGCCGTACTGCATCAACAGACAACCCAATCCTACCTGAGACGCATCACAATAGACAACAAAATAAGTAGTACCTATAGGCAGAGCCAAGACCGGAGCTGAAGTCAACATATTTTTCAACTTCTCAAAACTACCCTTGTAAGCATGAGCACAAAAATTTCACCTTTTTCTAAGTCAACTTAGTCAATGGGGCAGCAATAGAAGAGAAACTATCCATAAACCTTCTATAATAACCAGCTAAACCCAAGAAGCTTCGAATATCGATTAGAGTCATGGGTCTAGGACACTTCTTAACCACTGCAACATTTTGTGGATCCACCACGATCCCTTCACTGGAAACAACATGATCCAGATAAGTCACAATATTAAAACATAACTCACACTTAGAGAACTTTGCATAAAAACGCTGATCCTTTAGGGTTTACAACACAAAGAGAAGGTGATCGTATAATTTGCCTTATTCGTTGAATATACCAAAATATCATCCATAAATACAATGACATTCTGATCTAAGAACTGAAGAAAAACCCGATTCATAAGGTCTATAAATGTTGTTGCCCCATTGATCAAACAAAGGAACATCACCAAAAATTCAAAATGACCATACCGAGTACAGAAGGTAGTCTTAGGGATATCCACTCCCTAATCTTCAACTAATGATAACCTGACCAAGGATTAATCTTAGAAAAGAATTTATCACCCTAAAGATGATAAAACAGATCATTAATCCTTGGAAGGGAATATTACTCTTCACAATTACTTTATTCAATTGGCGATAATCAATACCAATCCAAAAGAAACCATACTTCTTATGCACAAAAAAATAGGAGCACCCTACGGAGACACACTAGGGCAGATGAAACCCTTGTTAAGAAGATCTTCTAAGTACTTCTTGAGTTCTTTCAACTCGGCTGGAGCCATTCTGTAAAGAGGGATAAAAGTAGGGTGAGTGTTCGGAAGAAGATCAATCCCAAAATCAATTTCCCCATTAGGAGGAATACTAGGGAAATCATCAAGGAATACCTCGGGATATTTACAGACCAATGGGAGGCTCTGCAAAAAGGACCTTTGGATCTAGAATCCTTAACATGCACTAAGTGATAGAGGCACCCTTTAGAAACTAATTTTTGGGCTCTAAGATATGACCTGAACCTTCCCTTAGGTACTAGGAAAATACCTTCCCACTCGATCATCAGATCATTATAAATGGAAACTGACCCTTCGGGATCGACAATCAAGAGATGCATTGCACAAAAAACCATTCCATCCCTAAAATCATATCAAAGTCAAACTTGTCCAACTCTATCAGATCTACCAAGGTCTCTCTATCATGGAGCGATATCACACAACCCCTATAGACTTTTTAAGCCACAATAAAGTTTTCCACTAGGGTGGACACAGATAAGGCATCAAAAATACATTCAGGATCAAAGCTAAAATGGATAGCCACATAAGGGGTCAAATAAGAAAGAGTAGACCCAGGATCAAGTAGATAATATACATCACGAGATAAGAGATTAAGAGTACCAGTAACAAAATTGAGGGAGACCTCAGAATCCTAGCGAGTGGTAACAGCATACAAACGGTTTCGTCCAATGTTGAAGACAGAAGTAGAAGTAACAACTTTCGGTGTAAACGCTAATGAAGTAGCAACAAGAATCTTATTTTCTCTATAAGCAACCTTAGAAGGACAATCCTTCTTCATATAACCAATCTGACAACATTTAAAGAACTTTTTCCTCCCCTCTTCATAAATACCATGGTGCACCTGACCACTGAATCTTTAAGAAAGATATGATGGAGATGACTGAGCCCTACTAGCCTGAGGCTGGGCTCTTGGTACTCTAAACCCACTGTCATATTGAGAAAAGAGATCACTTGACATCTTCAAATAAGGAACACTAGCCGTAGTGTAGTAACCAGAATTTCCCCACTTTTTCTTAGACCACTTTCCACTATCTCTACCACTCTGTTGTTGACCTCCAACCTAATTCGAGTAGCAAAACTTCTTATTCTGCGTTTCACTCATCTCTGCTTGACTCTTCTTTTCTTCTTCCACTTATTTCATATACACTACAAGTCTAGAGATGCTCATATCCTTATTCAACATGGAATCCTTGCTCTCCAAGATCAACTCGTGAGACAACCCAACGGTAAACTTTCTCATTCTAACCCTTAAACTAGACACCAATTCAAGAGCATAATGTGATAGCTGATTAAACTTTATGGCATGCTCCTTTATTTATATCTTGCCTTGCTTTACATTTACAAACTCCTCGTCTTTTAACTCCCTCAACTCCTAAGGAAAGAAGCGATCAAGAAAAGCACTAGTGAAGTCATACCACAAAGCGGACTCAGCATCCTCACCGTTAGTTTGTTCCCCATTCTTTGGTATGCTACATTCTTCAACTGATAGGTAGCGACTCTACGCCCTTCATATTAGTAGCATGCATCACACATAACATCTTTTCCATCTCATCAATGACATTTTAAAGATCTTTCTTAACTTTTAAACTAGTAAATATAGAAGGACTCAACATCATTACTTAGCTAACTCTAGTGGCCACTGATGGAGAAATAGGAGCAACACGCTCAGTCTGAGAGGCCACCAATCGAGTAAGCTAATGAGTTGACTAGCAAAACTTAGTATTAGACACACCAGCCTAGGGTGCTTTAGGAGTGATAAGGGGAAGCAGTGGAGTTCCATTAGGAAAGTCAGAAGCAGCGACCCTATACTAGGTCTAAACTATTAAAGTTGGACAAGCTCCATCCACATTGTCCTCAAATGGGATAAAAGGGTTTCCACGAGTATTAGATCTTTTGAGAGGTATGACCAAAAAAGAAAACATATAGAAACTAAAAGAGATTCAATACCTTAGACTCTATGGCTCAAAAATAAAACAACAAGAAAGAGAAATTCCTAAATGCCTCGTAGCCTCTCCTTTATAAGTATGGCATGCTACACACCCATAAACAAGACTCTACATGCCATGGCTTTGTTGTACACCCAATGACACCAAATCAAGTTTTTGATAACATCTTTGTCATGATCCAAACCACGGCCTAGCTGTGATAAGTACCTCAAGTCCCATGTGAAATGAAGATCACTCCTGCATCTAACCAAACCAAACATAACATCCCCTTAATGTTGGATAAATTTTGACCATATATAAGTTGGCATGCAACAGACTTAAAGAAAGTCAAAACACGTCAATAACTGACTATCGATGACCGGCCAAACAACCTACCAACATCACCCAATATCTATAGTAATCCAAATAACGCCTTCTAAACAAAGAACTAAAACTAACCTTGGTCGGGACTTGTTCCCGACTCTGGTAGATAACAATGAGAATGAAATGATAATATTAATGATAATGAAAGTATATATCAACTCAAATATAAGAATGAAAGCTATTGAAATGCCTAATCCTTTTGGGGGATGGATGCTCACCACTTCACCACAACACAATGAACCGAGCAGACTGACCTAACTCTGCATAAAAAAGTAAAAGTAACTTCGATTCCTGTATTGCGTTGGGATACATGATCCAGACATAATTAGTGGGATGAACACAACTATGTAACTCGGGAATAAGGATAACATAATTCTAGGATCACCAGTTAAAAATCATTCAAAACTTATGCACATAATCAAATGTATATTCATACATATATATTACATGTCAGGATAGGGAACAAGGCGTAACGTGTAGTTTAAAAATTTAGCCTAGATTGTGTAGCTCAACCATCATAACATACAAAGGCACCCACTGGCTATATATGCCTATCTCTCCCCTAGCTAGTAGGGCTTCAGTGTGTCTGGCCGTATAAACTAGAGGGTAAACATACGCACTTGGGGGACTTAAACCTCCCTACATATCAGGGTGAAATGAGAACCAAATCATCTAATAAGATATTGGGGACTCAAACCTCCCAATCATATGATAATACTAATAATAAAAGGGACACGAGCCTCCTGGTCATATAGAACCCTAAGTCGGCAACCATAGTTTCTGGTGTTGGCCCTAGGGACCACCATTTTCATGACTCAGCTACACAATAATTAAGGAATACACATTTGGTATTGTCATACCAACTACGCTTTCAAGGTAACATCAACATGCCACATAAATTTACCAGGGGGAATTAACACCCCCCCTTGGTTCAATTTTACAAATTTCCATATTTCTCACAATTAAAAACCAATTTCATAATATAGGGTTGGGCTCATAACCACTTCTAAAGTCATAATTTTGGGAAAGTCACAATTCTCCAGTTCATTTACCATACCTATACACCCACATCTTCAAAACCATAATTAAAGCATGAGTAATCATATGTATATCATGGGAAAACATCATTCCAATCACTCACGAACCCTCAACCCTTGATTTTAAACAAACATAAATATCCCATGAACGATACTTTAAAATATTTGTTGTTTACAAATTAACAATGACGGAAGAGTGACATGCCTGAAATACCCAATATTAAGGAAAGAATTCAACCCTTGAAGCTCTACTTCACCTACTTCTTGGAAACCCAAAGTATGGCTACTTAAGAGAATTTAATAAAGCTTTTGAAAGTGTCTTAGTGAGTTAACAATACTAATAAGGTCCTCAATAGGGTTTTAGGTCATGGTTTACAATTGGGGTAGAAGGGAAATGTCCAAAGTGCCCTTAATGAAAAGACTGAAAATTTATTGCTAGTGACTACAGGTCAATATACGAATTATATAGACATATTATGACTCATCACAAGGAGTCGTAGTCAAGATAGGACCACCAGGGCCTCATACTGGTCTGGCTATGATTTATACCACCAAATCGTAACTGCACTTGGCAACTTATAACCATTTTTTTTCACAAGATAGCAATAAATTTGGGATGACACACTGGACACCCTACAATTAGGACATAACAGCTCATCATGAGTCATTCTGACTCAAGGCCTCAAGTTGTAATGAAGACAGTGTCTTGGGCTAAACTTTTTGGACATCTTACAATTTTGTCCTTATGATCCATAAGAAGTCTTGATGACTAGTTGAGAGCCACTCGTACTCAGAGCAGAATACTAAGCCACTAGTACTGATTAAGGCAAGATCGAGTCCCTACGGCCCGTCTGACTCCCTATGACTCATCAAGGGAGTCATAGTTCGGACAGTGAAGATAAAATTTTTAAAGGACCAAAAACTCGGGTATTACACAATAGGTATCATAGGCCTTCTAAGAAATGTATAAAATAAAGCATACAAAATAGATATTAAGGGAACGTCACCTGCAATTATAAAACCTCCCACAATAGCCCATATCAATTCCACTAATAGCTCTATAATATTCATACATATCATAGAAAATATGAGAAAGGAATACAAGTAAACCAACATCACAAATACAATTACTACAGAAGGAATTACACATAGACAAGTATACATCAAGAGACATAATAAAACATAAATAAAGGCATAATGTTATACAAATGCAATAAAGTTGATGAAGATGATAATAATAATGATGATAATGATGATGTGATGTACAAGGTTGTTGCACAACCTCTGTATACCCCTACAAAGCTAAATCTTTCCAATGTTGGACCCATGGGGGTTTCTTAAACCCGTATACAATCCATATCCATATCTTCTCTTCGTCATATCCTTTGGTAGAGGGATCTAAAGATGTCACATTTTCTATCAAAAAAAGCCAGTTTTCTAGAATTTTTAGTAGGTCCACGGTGGTACTAATGTTTCATAAATGTATATGATATGAGGATATAATTCTTACAACCAACCAAAATGAGTTTCCATGTCTAACAATTATACCAACCAACTGAGCCAACAATCCACTCAATGTTTCCATAATCCATGAATATCAATATAAATCGTATACCAACAGAATAAAACATATAAAAATACACCATGGATACCATAGTAGGATTTTTCATCAATTAAGACACAACTAATTTTATGTACACAAGGATAACATACAATATTGGACCCTACACGGTCACACATAGCTAATAGTATACCCATACCATCAAATACCATCATTATATAGGCCCCCACATGGGCACAACATGATAATAAATCAATTTTCATGATTAGTTCCTATACCCTTAACATGATTTTGTATCAATATTCACTATCCTACTCAGGCTGAAGAAAGTTAATCCATAACCTACTTAGAATGCCAAAAAACCTAATTTGTAAGCCTTCATTCCAAAGCCTTAATCTGTTTGAACGGACTCATAATCAACTAAAATATGAAATATAGAATCTATGTGTCAAAAGAAAGCCAACGATACCCATATTGCTTATTTTTAAGTCTGGGTCAAAATGGAACCCCGAAATGGGCTTGCAAAAAAAAGGGAAAAATCATAATTTTATTTTTGGAACATGTTTCTCATATTTATAGGAGTCCACATTTGAAAACCTAAGCAAAAATGAGTTAAAAATAAGGTCCATATTGAAGAAAAAACATGTTTAAGCTTTACCGACAAAATCCCACAAAATTCTTTTTGAAATCAACAATCTAAAATTGTTTTGAAGATGAAATCATGACAAAACAAATAATTATAAGATTAGAAATTACCCAAGTGAACGGGTTGAAAATAGGGTTCAAATCGGAGAAATACGGGCTTTAGGCCTTCTAGGCCAAAATCTCCATTTTTCTACTTTAATCCGCGCTAAAACAAGAATTAAATGATAATATTGGAGTAAAGTAGTTGAAATGGATGTTTAGAAGCTTACCAAAGCTTAGAAATGGAAGAAACTGCTCAAAAGTATAAAACCCTAAACTCCAAGTCTTAAAATGGGGAAATGGGCGAAACACGGGTCTGTATAGGTCCAAGTCTTTGCGGATCCCTCAGGATTCATCTGGAATCCTGTGAACACAAACGAAATATGCTCCTCTATCAAATTTGATGTATAGGACTCAATGGGATATGAAATTTTCAAAAAAATATCATTTTCACAAAGTTGGCCCCTGAAACCCAATTTTATAACTTTTCAAACTGAGAGTCAAAATAAGATTTAAAAGCCATAAAAACCATACCAACCATGTTACCAAATTAAAATTGAGATTTCAAATCTATTGGTGCAGTTTGTTTTGCCATCCGACACACAAATTAATAAATATTGACCAAAATCAACTATAAGACTCTCAAAGATACCAAAAACCATAATTTCACATAAACTAAGCCAAAATGCATCGAGAACTATGCCAATCATCTCCATCCTATAGAAATACCACAAATCAACCACCGAGAGGGGTAAAATGGTCAAATCATATAGAAATAAATATTTCACAAAAATCACCAAACAAATTAGGTCATTAAATCATCCACCACTAATAATCTAGTTCATCCTTGAAATAAAAGTAAGAGAAATACCTGAACCAACATAGAGATGGGGGTAGGAACTACGCATATCAGACTCGACCTCCTAAGTAGCCAACCATAACCAGTGAAATAACTCAAGAATTCAATCGCCTAATATCTCTAGCCAAGATGGAGACAGGCTCCTTAACAAAAGATAGTCTCTCATAAAACTGAATCGACACCCAACAAATGACATGAGACTCATCCAAAATGTAACGACGGAGCATGAAAACATGAAAAACTAGATGAATAACTAATAAATCAGAGGGAAAGTTGAACTTATAAGCCACATCACCAATAATCCATAGAATTTTAAATGGAAAAATATATATGGGGCTAAGCTTGACCCACTTCCCAAACCTTATCACACCCTTTATAGGCAAAACTCGATCACCAACTCCAAATCTCAAGTAACAAAGTCTACATAGTACTTCTTTCTACTCTGAGCTATACGAAGTCTGTCCTGAATGATCCATACTCAATCTAAAGACTCATGAAGCAAGTCTATACCTCAAGGTCTATTCTCAGAAATATCATACTAACCAATAGGAGAAAGACATCGTCTACCATACATAGCCTCAAAAGAATCCATCTCAGTACTAGAATAATATCTGTTACTATATGCAAACTCCGCCAAGGCTAAATGTTGCTCCCGCTGACCACCAAAATTTATCACATAAGCATAAAGGATATCCATCAAAACCTGAATAGTTCAATTTGACTGACCATTGGTCTGGGGTTGGAAAGTTATACTATGATCAACTCGAGTACCTAACTCATCCTAAAAAGTCTTTTAAAAGTGAAACGTGAACACTGAACCTTGATCTGAGATGATAGATACTGGCACACCATGAAGATGCACAATCTCACAAATATAGATACGGGCCAACCACTCAGTACTAAAATAAATCCTAAACTGAATAAAATAAACAAATTTTGTCAATCAATCCATGCTGACCCATACACTATCAAAACTATGAGAAGTAAGTAATCTAGTCACGAAGTCCATAGTGATCCATTCTAAATTTCACTCGAGAATGGGTAACCTATGAAGCAAGACATTAGGTCTCAAATGTTTGGCCTTCAACTATTGACAACAAAAGTAGTGAGCTACAAATTCTATGACATCCTTCCTCATACTGCCCCACCAGTAATGCAACCTCAAATAACAATACATCTTAGTCACTCTTAGATAGATGGACTATCTGGAACAATGAACCTCTTCTAAAACCAATCTAATCCAATAATCTACTCTCAATACATAAACTTGACCTCCAATCCTCAAAACACCATCTGAGTTAGGTGATGCTTCTTTAGCCTCACCACTCTACACCTTATCCCATGTCAATCTTTGTTAGACCTTAGAAAATTTTAAATTTTTTTATTTTTATATCTCCCATATTTATAATATCAATTTTTGACTTGAATTATAATTTAGGGTATTAAAAGGATATTTTGGGAAAGTTTTGGAATTTTTAGAAGGGGTATGGAGATATTTTAGAACTTTGAGGTAGTGTGCCTTTATGATAGTGTTGTTGCATGGAGGTTATCCTCCGTGGTAAGAGCAAGGCATGAAAGATACCCTCCATGATAAGAGCTTACCAAGCTCTTATTTTAATTTCATTCAATTTTGTTGTTTTTACTTAGGGAAAGGGGCTTTTGGTATTTTTACCCCTTACACGACCTTTCAACATAAAATAACCTCATTCCCTTTAGCTCTTAAAGATCAAAACCATTCTTTCTCTCCTAAACTCAAAAAAAACTCCAGGGTTTTACAGAGGATTCACCATCCAAGCTCTGAACTTTAATTTACTTTAATTTTTGTATATTTCAGGATTGTAACTCTTTCCATAACTTGAATTTTACATTATGGCATTACTGGATTGGATATTCATGTGATTTAACTTATGGATTTGAAATTTGGTTGAGAGTCATAAAGAAATGGACCTTGGTCCTAACTCAACCTCAAAAGCTAGCTCATGAAGGGAGGATTGCCCAAGACTATATAAGGAGACCAAATACCTTTTAAGCCACCGATGTGGGACTCTATTACCCCCCTCCCCGACCACCGCATACCCAGGTCTAGACATCTAGAGTATGGACAATATAAGATGGGGGGCCAATATCAAAAACAATTAACTGGGTGAACCTGGCTTTGATACCATGTGAGAAATAATAGAGAAAAATATTATTGAATTGTTGTCTCTAAATTATTACATTGAGACCCTATTTATACATACTACATTCCAATCCTATTCCTAATAGGACACTACATCACAATCCCTTTCCAAGTAGAATTCAATATGTTATTCCTATTCTTATTCCAACGGAGGGGTTTTATTGGTATTACTTGAATTATTTTTCCATGCTTTAAATTGATAATTTATGCTTTAAATCTATGGTTTTGGGACTGATAGGTGCATTATTATGGGAATTTAAATGGAGAACATGGGTTTCCCTAAATTGATGACTTTTTGGCTTGTTAATGACATTAACCTCAACCTATTTTGTAAATTTTGTATAAAAAATGGATATTTTGCTTAACTTAACTTACTTATGATCCTATTGCACTGCATTAATGGATAAATGGATAGTAATAATTTAAAGCCCTTGGTAGCCATTATTTGAATTTTTAAATGGAACTTAGGAGTCAAATGGTTATATAAAATCATTTAGAATGATTATATGAGCTTGTAAGCATAACTGGTATGACAATACTAAGTTGTAAATTCCTTAATATAAGACACCTAGGTTAAGGGTTGGGTTTATGTGCAATCTGTTTTAATTTGGGCTTAAAGGAAATGGTGTAGCTTACTACGAAGGTGTAGCCCTGGGGAACTAACACTAGAAACTATGTTTCCTGGCTTGGGGGTCTATATGACCATGTGATTGGATCACACACTATATTTTGGGATAGATAGAGCTTTTCTGTATTTAGACTTTTTTTTAATTCCTCAGTTCATGAGGCTAACATGCACTAGGGTATTTTCAACAAGGGGAGCTAAACCCATAGAGCTCGTGGGTGCCATTATGATAGGATAAGCTACACAGTTTAAGTTAATGGTTTAAACTCTCATGTTTATGGCCCTTTTCCCTATCCCAACATTATATATATATATATATATATATATATATATATTGTGTGTGTGTGGTTTTTGACTTTTTTTGTCATTTGCATTATTTATACCTTATCCCTAATTTACACTCCTGTGCTTATCCCACTGATCATCCCTGGACGCTATATTGTTTCATGATATAGGGTTCTAGGGATTTTCTGTTACTCTTGTACAATGTTAGGTTGTTTGATACATATGTTGAGTGGTTATAAAGTAGTGATGTAATACCCCAGGAAATTTTTTATTGAAATTTTATGCGTAAACGTATTGGGTTCTATCTTCTAGAATGAATTATAAATTTTCCGTGTGGAATATCTTAGATTATGACCCACCATTGCATAGAGTATCGAATAAGATTTCCAATGATATATGTATCATCTGAAACAGACACCCGTGCGATGAGTCATGAACATTCCGATCGAACCGTGAATAGTAGTGAACAGTAAAACGTGCAGGAAAAAGTACTAAGGCCTGGCGTATTTTTGCTCCAACTTTAAACGATCAAAACTCCTTGTACATAATTATCTGGGTGATCTACTATATATCAATAGAAATCTCTACGAGTCCTCTTTCTAATGAAATTGGTTTCATCCAATTTGTCTATCGGAGCAAAACGTTATGGTCGATCTACTTCATCCTATCAAAAGTGAATTTTTGGGTCAACTTTAAATGATCATAACTCCTCGTACATAATGATCTAGGTGAGATACTATATATAAACGGAAATATATGAGAGTCCTCTTTCTAATAAAATTGGTTTTATTCAATTTGAATATCGAAGTAAAACGTTATGGTTGATCTATTTCAGACTATCAAAATAGTCCACCAAAGGACAGATTCGAGAATTATTTGATTTTTAGGGGCGTTTTGGTCACTCCCCCTCACCCAAAATCTATCCAAACCCTATATTAAAGCCTATTAGAAGCATTATATGTTATGTTTCATCAAATTCCCTGAAAAAGTAAATCCTAAGCTCCTACATCCAACTTCAAGAACCTCCAAAGTTCACCATTAATTCTGCAAATTTATTCAAGATTCCAAGTTCCTAGTTCAAGAACTTCAAGAACCTCCAAAGTTCACCATTAATTCTGCAAATTTATTCAAGATTCCAAGTTCCTAGTTCAAGAACTCCAAGAACCATCATTCAAAGGCACGATTAACATCTCAAAAATGAGTATCGATCTAA